>NC_072736.1:134311928-134457688 GCF_026930045.1 Uloborus diversus
TGGTTAGAGCAGCCAATTCTGTCCTTGAATGATATTGAAGTCATAAAAAGTACTAACTATAATGACTGGAAAGTAAGGATCAAGTTTATGCAGAATATTGGGTATTAAAACCCGTCAAACAATCATGTTTCAGTTGTTGCTATTTTGTTCATTTTCAGACAAAAGTCATTGACATTCTTTATCCGGTAGAAAATGGAGGTGAAGGCTTGATATCTTCAATAAATAAAATTTGTGAAGAAGCAAGTTTAGCAGTAAAAGAAAATTGCAGTATTATAATATTGTCTGACAGAAAAGCAACGAGAGACGTAATTCCTGTAAGGTAATGCTTGATAAGTGCTGGTAAATAGTTTGTGTCCCTCTTTTTTTTTTCGTATTTTTTTGTTCAAGTTACGAATAGATTTAATTTATCACAAATCTTAAAATTTTCAGTTTCTGTGTACAACTACTGCATTTATGGTATTCAGGTATTTAAAAAGTACTTTATGAGGGTAAATGGAAAAAATTGCAAGCTGTTGTGATAACATTATCATGGTATCTCTTTTTATTTTCCCCTGGTGTTTTGTGTGCATACAAAACTTATTTGCTGCAGAGGATTCATAAGTTTAATGGGATATTTTTTGTTGTGTTCGTTTTAGTGAGTCAGTTATGATTCATTTCATTAACTTGATGAATAGTAATTGTTGTTTTTGTTCACTTAGTGCTCTTATTTCTGACAGCTTTGTGTTTTTAGATAATTTAAAATTTCATTTTGAGTTAAAGCTATTATATCTTCTTATTTTTTCCTTTAAATTCATAAATGTGAACAATCTGTTTGCACAGGTGTGACCTTTTTACAGATTTATTTGCAGTTCATTCCCCGAATTTTAAACTTTGGCTTTTAATTTTAATGTACTCAAATAAAGGAACCATTATGAAAAATTTGCAGGAAAAATAATGATTTGTACGTGTTGCTTAAGGCTTAATATAGTCATCTATATTGAAAATTAAAAGCCTAAGTTTAAAGTTCCAGGAATAAAGTGCAAATACAGTAAAATTCCTCTAATGCGGACACTAATGGGACAATTTTTTGTCCTTAATAGGAGGGGTGTCTGCAGGACAGGGGTTTAATAATGTTATTTGCCTTGGAATCGGGGAATTAAAAATCGTCCATATAAGAGGGGTGTCCGTTAGGAGGAATTTTACTGTACATGCGTAAAAATGTCTTATTTGAGAAAATTTTCTATCTTTCCATTTGATATTTGCTAGAGCTGTGGTCCAGGTCCAGACTGATGAAGGTCAAAAACTGGACTGTAAAAAATGTTTTAAAAGTATTTAATTGCACAAATAAAATATTTAAAAAATTTCCGGTTCTCGATGAAAGATTTTCTAAAGTATCCTAGAGCCATGATAGCCTACAGAAACATTTTTTGATGTTTTCCATTTGACACCACAAGAAATGTTTCTTTCATTCCCCTCTCTCATGAATGCATTATGAAAACAGAACTTTTTGATAATTTGCTTCTCTTGATCATAATGAGCTTAAAAAATGTTGTTTTAGTGGATACTGCAACATAGTTTTACAGAAACTATTTGAATTTCATTATTGAGCAATCACATTGCTTATTGTTTTCATTTGACCTTTGAATGGCGTTCCTATGATTTTATTCCCCCCCCTCATCTGCAACACCACCGTCGACCAGCCCCTCCCAATGCTGCTTCTCTAGCGAAAATTGTCTCCAGGTTGCGTCCATATCCTACACACACACATACATACACAACACCTACACACACACATACATACACAACACCTACACACACGCATACATACACAACACCTACACACACATACATACCCAAAACCTACACACACGTATACATACACACACATACACATAACCATACACTCATGCCTGCATACAGACAAAAACACACATGCCTACATACACACACACACACACGTGATTGCGAAAAACATAATTGGAATTCAAGATGTTAAAATTCTAATTAATCTTTTTTTTTTAAATTTTATAGTGTTGCTTGTCAAAGACAATCTGACTTGATTTATTTTCTTTAGTGCTATTTTAGCTCTTGGAGCTGTTCATCATCACCTAATTAATGAAAGACTTCGGATGAAAGTTGGTTTGATTGTAGAAACAGGTGAAGCAAGGGAAGTTCACCACATGTGTGTCTTATTAGGATATGGTGCTGATGCTATCTGTCCTTACATGGTTTTTGAAATTGCCCTAGGATTAAACTCGGAAGGATTGTTACAGCCACCTGTATCAGAAGAAGCTATGATAAACAATTATATTAAAGCTATTAATACCGGTATATCAAAGGTAATTTGTTTCTTCAGTGTCTTTTACCAATCAAATGTTTCCTTCTCTTTATTTTTCTTTTTTTTTTTGGGGGGGGGGGGAATGTTTTGAAGTATTTGAAATATATCAGATTCTGTAGAAAAGCAGCAATGACAACAACTAAATATTTGAACTTGAGGTACTTGCTTTATTTTTTTAGAAAAGGCACTGATTAAAAACTTTTTGTGTTTAAAACTTTTCTTTTTTACAAAATCTTGCTTCTTGATGATCTTAGTGTGGGAGGAAAATTTATAGTGTTAAACTAATCTATGTTAATATTAAATATAAATTGATTTTAGAAATGTGCTTAAATACAATTAAGTTATGTTAATCAAGTGCTGATTCTACATCATGAAATCAATGTACAGTTGAGTCCTGTTAATCCAAACCCTGTTCATTCGAGCTCCACTAAATCTGAGGTAGCTAACCCTCCCGCATGAGATAAAATATTAAAAAAAGTTGTTAAGGAATGAAGTGTTGGAGAAGTGAAACTAGGAGACAAAAAGAGGAGAAAATAACAGTCATAATGCATTCAAAAGGACAAAATAACTTTTCTGGGTAAGAAAGGATAATTTAAGAAGTTATAGTTTTCAAAAATTCCGAGAAAACGACACCACAAACAAAGAAAAGTGCAGCTTAAGTCATGAAGAGAATTTCTAATCATTATCTAGCTTTCAATCATAGCTTTCAGTGTTGAAACATGCAATTTTTTTTTATTGGGAAAGTTTGGTTTGAAATTACTAGAACTGCATTTTTCTTCGTTTGTGGTGTCATTTTCTTGGAATTTTTGAAAACTACAGGAATACTTAAATTGTCCTTTTCTGACAGAGAAAAGTTATTCTATCCTTCTAAATGCATTATGAAAAGTGCTTAGTATTTTGTAATTTTTTTTTATTTTATCCTTTTTAGTGTAAATGTATTTCAGAAATAGAATACCATTACCATCTTTTTTTTTTATATAAATGCTCCGTACTAAAAGGAAAAAAAAAAACCTATATACCTGTCTAAAACTTTAAGCAGTTGGCACTAAAAATTAATACTTGTTCCTCTCTAGGATTTATTTTTTTTGCTAATTTAATAAGAACCATTTGAATATTAAAGGTTTCCAAAACTAATTTATATTTCACAAGTATTTCAGATCCTAATTTGTCTCTTTACTTATCCCCATTATCGATTATTGGCATAGATGAGGATAAAATCCTACGAGAGCAGTGATAGGGAGAGAAACCATCATTCAAAACTTTCATTATGATTATTATTATTATTACTGTTGTAAAGTAATGAATATTTATAACAATCGGTTTTAATATTTATTCATTTAATTGGGAAATAACATGAAATTTGCTGTTTACAATCCTAACTGAAATTGTTTTAGAATTTTAATTTTTCAGTATTAAGTTGTGCCTTAAAATTAAACACATCAATTAGTAAAATCCGGAAGTCTCTAAGTGGGTCTAGTTGCTAAAATATAAACAAAAACAGGCCTCAGATTTTTCTTTGACAAACATGCCAAGTATAATAAAAGTGCTTAAAAACTGAAAGTTAAAAGGTGAGGTGCTAGAAATCTAGCATCAGACAGAAAACAGAGTAACATCTTTGCAAAAGTGATTGTTTAAAAAAAAAGTAAGACTCCCGTAATGGGGTCTTCTCGAGCTTTAACAGTAGCATATTTTTATAATTGCTAATCAGTGTGCTCGTTTTTGTTTCGCTATTTTACTTCCCTAATATGAGGCAGTGAGAAGCAACGGATGCAAAATTAAAAATTTGGAGGTAACCAGTTCAAATGGTGGATGTTTCCTATGTCTTTTAGCAAAAGATAATACTAGTACTAGTAGCCCTTTAGGTACTGCTATACAGCATGATTTAGAAAAACTTTTCAATGAAAGTCTACCTAAAACCATTTTTAATGTGTTTTACTCAAAATTTGAAAATGCTGACTTACATCCCTTTGCTTCTCACTGCTTCATATTTAATTGAATGTAAAATTTAGTGATTTCCTTCAATTTTATTATGTAGTCCGTATCATTTGAGTTTTTGGTTATCCGAGTTGGTGTCAGCAATTGGGACTGAACTGTATATACAAACACTTAATTTTTTTAATATCATTAAAAAATATTTATGTGCATCTTAAAATTAAAATATTTTTTAAACTATTTATTTAGGTCATGACAAAAATGGGAATCTCAGCATTACAGAGCTACAAAGGTGCTCAAATATTTGAAGCTCTAGGTTTAAACAATGATGTTGTTGACAAATGTTTCAAGGTGAGATATTTTTTAATTCGTAATTATTTTTCAAAGAAAATTTTTTGTTGAAAGGTATATTTTGACAGATTTTAAAACATGTGGCCTTGTTAACTATCAGCAGTAAATACAATCATTTGGTTTTAATTTCAGTTGTTAGTGCTTTAGAATCTCTTGAATCTGACCTGATTGGGGCCGGTGGAAGGGGGGAGGGGCTTTAGATCGGCAAACCATACCTCCTGTATATAACAACAGCTGGAGCTAAGCTAAAATAAATTCGTAAATGTTCAGAAAAAAAAAAGAAATGCTTTGCAGTGTAAAATATTGTTTATTTAATGAATAGTAAACATAGATTATAAACAGTATTACAGTAAAAAAAAATTATATCAATAAACACACAGTAGAGTAGAGTACTGTACTACTGAGCATATTGTGCTAATTTAGGGGGTGGGGGGCGAGGGGTGATTTGTCTCCTCAAGTAGGCAATAAATTCATGAGGGCTGATAGGGGGGGGGGGCGATGAGTGTTTAAAAGACAAGATAATGGTAATAAAGCACCATCGATTATCGAAATTGAAAGCATATACGAAACTGATTATTGAGAATTTAAACAAGAAATCACAAACTAAAAAAGAAACGAGTTAATTTTCAGGAGCTTCCTTTTCAAATCTCAGTTGAACCTTAAGAAAGTATTTCATCATTCATTGATTCTTCATTCATGATTATAAAAAAAATAAAAAATAATTGAGAATCTGTTTTTAATTTCCTCTGATTTCAATTTAAAAAGGAAATAATTTCATAAAAAATGTACTTTTGTTTTAGAAAAGTACGTCAATGATCATAGTTAAGTATTTCCCTTCAAATATTTATTAGCTCGTTTCCAAAAAGAAGGAAATGGAAAAGCAGTAAAACGGAAAATAGGTACTTTTATTTATTTATTTATTTATTGGTTTGAGAGTGATTGAATTAAATTGCTTTATCCTAAACATATACATTTTACTTCAATTTTGAATTTAGCATTTATGTTTTCTAATATTGATGTGAACTAGCACCAAGTTGTGGTATTTTCAAGGAAGACAGGCGGTCGGGTGGGGGAGGGGAGGCGATAGGTTTCAGTCAGCCTCTAGAGGGGGTGATGGATCAAAGAAGTTGGGAACCACTGTGCTTATTAGTCAAAGTTTTGAAATTGTAAAAAGTCATTTGTTTTCTTCTGAACCATTGATGCAGTGTGCTTTATGGATGTGTGTACTCATTCAATGAAGGGACAACGTTTACTTCAAATCCTCTCACTGAACAGTACTCTAATAACATTAATTTAGAGTATGCATTTCGTCTTGGCAGCGTTAGGATTAAAGAGGTTCTACTGTATTGTAAAATCTGCAAGATTTGCTTCATGAGTCACCAATCAAACAACTCTTGCAGGATTCACATATTGTCACGTCTACTCAGAGCAACAGTAGGATATCTTACTGTTATTTCCCGGGCTTAGATACCTTGCTGTTGCTCTGAGGCAACAATATGCTCTGAGGAATGTGCTTTTTCCTAATTTCAGTCAATGATCATTGTCATAAAATCTCTTATTATGTGAAATCTATAGTTAGATATTTGCGAAAGAATTATAACTATTACTTGAATGGTTCATTCCTTTGGGCTTTAGTTATAAGATTTCAATCCGAGTTAACTTCTATTTTCAATTTTAAATGCACTTTGCATCTCTTACATGATGAGTAAAACAATAGTAGATAAAAATAAACTGATCCCGGTTATCTTTTCAAGCTTTAAACTACGTTACATAGTTCATCATATATGTTTTACTTTTTCAGAACACTCCTTCAAGGATTGGTGGTGTGAATTTCGAAGTTTTAGCACTTGAAGCATTAGAACGTCATCGATTGGCGTTTGCTGACAGAAATGGAGATAGTTTTATTTTGAGGGATCCTGGATTTTATCACTGGAGACAGGGAGGCGAGGCTCACATCAATGATCCACTTAGCATTGCTAATTTACAGGTTTTAATTTATTTCATTTCTACATACTGTCTTACTATCAATCAGATGGAAAGGCGAACATCCCGCTTACAGTCCGAAATAGATGCATCTATTACTTTAAAGGGTTGCTGGTTTTTGCAGATGTGTGTTAGTCTCTAAATTAAGCAGAGTCACATCAAAATGAATGAAATATTCATATAATTTTTTCCTTCATTCGGATAGACTCGTCTAAGCTGGTAGTTTGCCTTTTCCATAGATATCGTGAGCAGACAGTGCGTTAATTATGTTTTTTTTTTATATATAATATTTTTTTTTTTTTTGAGTTTTAGTTAGAAAATTATTTTAGTAAACCAACAAATAGACTTTGATTTTTTTATGAGGGGGGGGGGGCTTTTTATGCTGGTTTTAGGTGTAGAAAAGGTTTTTTTTATTTTGGGAAGATGGAGTTCAATGCCTAGTTATGAAAATCAATTTGTAGCAAAATAAATATCAACAATTTTTTTTTAATAATAATATTAATAAAAATGAAATACAGCAACTCTAAAATCCACAAAATGTCAAAAGTCTGCATACAATGTGAGATGTAGTGTTTAGTAGAAATATTTGTTCAGAAGAACATTAGTTATATTATGTGTTAAAGTTGAAGAAATAATATTCATTTTCAAGAATTGATTTAAATATTTTATTTGTATAAATATACTATTTATTAAATCTTAAATGAGTTCTTTTTATCTTTTTGATTTTGGTTCTTGTATCTTTTCTCTAATATAGGAAGCTGTAAAAGTCAATTCTCAAAAGGCATATGATAAATACGTTGAAAGTACGATGAGTAGCTTAAAAGATTGCACCTTAAGAGGACAACTGAGCCTCAAGGTGTTTGCTAAGCCTTTACCGATCTATAAAATAGAACCTGCTAAGGAAATAGTGAAGCGATTTGTGACTGGTAAATTACTGTTATGGCTATGAATTTTCGTTTTATTTGTCTATGCTTTTATTTTTGAAAAATTATTTCAGAAAATTAATTTTAATTTGGTACTCAATTGAGGTATTAAGAGCTTAAAGGAAAATAATGTTTTGTGCCATTTGAATTAAAATCAGTTTTACATCACCGTGTAAAAGTGTTTTGTTGAAGTAATACAATAACCTCTCGCTACATCACTCTTCGTTGTATTGCTCATTCGGATATATCACCTTTTTTGTTTGTCTCCTAAAAATTTATGCTCAAAAAATGTTGCTTTATATTTGACATTACAGAAAAAAAAATGTTATTTCCCAAAAAGTACTTACTTTTTTTTAACCAATGAAAAAACTGACATATCTTTCATTCAATTAATTTATTGCAGTTTAAGCTATAACTTTCTATTTGGATTCCATTATAAAACAATACAAATATTTTGAATTATTATTTTTTAGATTAACAGAAAAATTGGTAGACTAATTTTCTTGGTTTTTGTTAAGAAAATTGTCTGAATATGATAATAAACAAAGCTTTTTGTACTTGCTTATGTTGATTAAATTGTTACTTTTTGTTATATTGCATTTTCGGATAAATGATGCTTTTTTTTATGTCTCCTGACAAGCATGATCTAACATTGGATTACTCTTCTTGGAATATCATGTTCTTGTAATTTTAACTCTATTAATTTCAAGTTTAGTTATATTGTAAATATAAATTCATTAACAACTGAAATATTTCTGACTTCTTAAAAAAAAGAGATTGACAAAAATAATTTTGACTATAAAAAGCAAAAATTATACCCTGTTCTTTGGAGTTAACAACATTAATTATTGCTTCGAAATGTGACCATCCTTCTGATGTTCCATTAACTACATAGGGTTATTACATTTCCAACAATTGCTTTCAGCTCATATGTAAAAAAATGGCAAGATTGAGATCAGAAGATCTCAATAAGTATGTTATGGTCCTGAAAAAGTACAAATGATAATTCTTCTGTCTGAGAAATGCTGGCCTAAGATGCTATGCATTACTCACTCTCTCTCAAAAAAAAAAAAAAAAAAAAAAAAAAAACAGGTTTTTCATCTTTGAGGAGCAAACATTGCACAATAATCTTTCCTGCTCAAGGCACAGATTTTATAAAGATAATTTTTTTTTATTCATAAGCAATAATATCTGTTTGATTTGTTATTGCTTGTACAGTACAAGTAACTAGTTTGTTTTTGCTGCATTGATACTGCAATAGCAGAGAAAAAACTTTTATAGAGTTCATTTATAATTGAAATTTTGTACCTACTCTGTTATAAGATTGGTCTAAGTTAGCAAAATAACTATAACATCCTCATGATAACTGAAGCTTCTAGCATCTTCTTGACCTGAAATATGTAATGTTGTCCAGAATCTTTTAGGCTGCTGCAAATAAAAGCTAAGTAAAAAGTAGCTACAAGGGGTAAAGGGTTATCGGTATAAGCAGGGCCTGATTAACGCATGGTCCAGTAGGTCCATGGAACTGGGCACCACAATTTTAGGGGCACCAAATATGGTAAATTTCTTTATTTCTTACCTTTTTTGGAAACTTCCACATAAAAAAATGTGCGGGTTTCCTTGTGAGAAGGGCACCAATTTTAGCCGACTTGGGCATCACTTTGGCTTGATCGGGCCCTGCGTATAAGCCTTAATTTTGTTCCTGTGCATTTGTTTTATCATGTATTATGTATATGTTAAATGCCTTGTTTCCATTTTTGATTTGTCACATTTTGTTTCTGTGAATGCAAATGGAAAAAAAAAGACTTGGTGTGGGTAAGATTTGTTATAATTGACGTTGTTTATATTTTAGGAGCAATGAGCTTAGGAAGTATTTCAATTGAAACACATGAAACTCTGGCAGTAGCAATGAATCGCATTGGTGGAAAATCTAACACTGGAGAGGGTGGAGAGAATTCGGAACGATTCAAGTCTCTTGACTTGAATAACAATAAAAGATCAGCCATCAAACAAGTAAGATATCTGTATAATTGCATACTTTGCGAAATTTCTGTAAAATTACTTTCTGTTTGTAAAACACATATTCTTTTAGACAGGGTTTGTACGGGTCATGGAAATCCTGGAAAGTCATGGAAAAAAATAACAGAATTTCAGACCTGGAAAAGTCATGGAAAATTGAAATTTTCATTGAAAGTCATGGAAATTTATTTCAAGTCATGGAAAAATGTCCTGGATAAAGAGAAAGGAACAGTAACTAAAGGAGCATTAGAAATCTTGAGTGATTTAACAGTATAGCACATAAAAGCTATTAAAAGTGGAAAATTGAACGATCCAAAAATCAAATCTGAATTTTGAAATCTCATTGCATCCACTTCTGTCGCAGCCGCTTGCCATTTTTTGCGATGTGATTTTACTGCCTGGACATCATTTATTTTGAATTTTCTGTTATTTTCAACACTTCTTATGTTTCATATGCTGTAGTAGCAAAATTTCACGTTCTTAGTTTTGCCACACCCACTCAAAAAAAGCAATTCAGTTGCATGCGAGTTCGATTCCATCACTTGTAAGAACTTTATTATTAAATTTTTCAGAGTTTATCTTAATTTGTTGAATGTTTTAGAAAATATAGATATTAAGTGAGGCGACAGAATACAGAAAAAGAGGAATTCGAATGCTCTAAAACAGTAGTGCCAAACATACGGCACGCAAAACTAATCCATGCGACCCACTGCTACGTTTAATGTCGGGAATTAAACATGTTCTGAAATTTCTATACCTATTAATTTATATGCATTTGAAAATGCAAATTTGTAAACAAAACAAATATACTTTTGAATCAGAAGATTGATTCATTACTGAATGGTTTTTTCAAAAACGATCTGGTTTGGAAACATAAAGAACTAAACTATGTGGCTTTACTTTAAAGAACCAAAATACTGTCAAGTTATGTGGATGATTAAAGACACTGTTGACACTAAAAGGTAACTTTTGAAGCAAATTTATTGAAACTTAATGATGACTCATTCAACCTTTGTCCCATTCAATATCATTCTGCCTGTTTTTTAAAAAAAATCATACATTTAAGCTTCATCATATTTCCTTCCCTGCATTTTTACTTTACTTAAATTTATATGATGAAGACAAATAAGAATAGTTCAGTTTTTTAAGTGTGCACTTATATTTTTTCCACAACGAGTAAGTGCTTCAATGAGGCTGTGGGACGTTTTGCTAATGCTCATTTCCAAATATTACCAAGTTTGAGATTAAATAGTGCTATTCTCTTCGTATAACGAGGTCATGAAAATTTTCATTGAAGTCATGAAAAAGTCTTGAAAAAGTCATGGAATTTTTTCATCAGAGTATGAACCCTGTTTAGAGTGTGGATAATGTGTTTAGAACTCAAAAGTGCGTTCCAATGCTCACCGGGAACCACATGAATTGTGTAATCATGGGAAAAAGGTAAATAAATAGGTTGAAAGAGCATAATTAACTTTACTCAATCGCACTCATCTCAACACTATTGAGACATAAGGTCTTAAAATAGGTTGAAAGAGCATAATTAACTTTACTCAATCGCACTCATCTCAACACTATTGAGACATAAGGTCTTAAAATCTTCCAAAATTTTAAGGAAAGTCATAAGTTTATTGCCACGCAACTTCACCATCTGCACATGGCAGGGCATCAATCTCCTAAGCATTTGAAAGATATCTTCCATTTCTCACCCAAACTCGCTAAATTTAGTGACTTTTTTAAAAAGTTCTGCAATTTTTTTGATTGCTTCTAATTTAGATCGTTTTCTCATTTTTTTCACTATTGCATGCTTTTCTGGTCTTCACAAAATAC
Source organism: Uloborus diversus (assembly GCF_026930045.1). Classification (NCBI taxonomy): domain Eukaryota; kingdom Metazoa; phylum Arthropoda; class Arachnida; order Araneae; family Uloboridae; genus Uloborus; species Uloborus diversus. The sequence continues at coordinate 134,323,281 of NC_072736.1, forward strand.
CAAAAGTAAATACTTTTACATTCTTCTGTATCTAATATAAAGAAAAAAGTATTGTTTTCATAAAAATTTTCGAATTTCGACAGATTTGCACATTTTTGTGTGCCGAGTCCATTTTGACTGTTTTTGGAAAATGTCTGTCCATCTGTCTGTCTGTGTGTGACCGGATCTTTGTGGCCCCCTCTGGAGCAAAAACTACTGCATGAAATAAAATTAAATTGGATACATATATGTGCCGCATGTGAATTATTGCCTATTAGTTTTTCGCTCGAAAGTTTTTCAAGGGAGCAATCAAACATTTTCTCCTTTATGTGTGTCTGCTATATCTCAGGTGTAACGGGCGAAATCAAACTAACCTGTTCCATATGTTGACCTTTACGGGTGCAAGTACTGATGTAATTTTGGTTAAAATAGCTCAAAAGGGTGCTCTAACGTTTTTTTCTCTATTCTTGTGACTGCTATGTCTTGGGAGATAATGGAAGGAATCAATCAAAAATTTATCGACAAGTACAGGGTACAAGAGCTGACTCTATTTTGGCTATTATCTCAAAAGGGGGTGGTGCAATCGAGTGTTCTTTGTTGTTCATTGCAAGTGCTATATCTCAAGAAGTAATGCTATGTTTTAGATGAAATTTGGAATTAACTTTGTTTATCAGTGTAATATGAAGCACTGAATATTTCTTTTTCATAGCAGAAGAACTTTGATCTAATTTTAAATTTGATAATACTGTTCATATTCTTCATTTTTGTAACATTATTCAAATACGTTACCGTTAAATTTAAACATATAAGTTATTCTTATGGGAATAAATTTGCACAATTTTGAAAATAATTTTAAATACTAATTTTTTGATAAAAATGGCACATACAGCTTTACAAAGTATTACACTCTGAAGAGAGAAAGAGAGAAGCATTAGTTTCAATGCGACAATAATCGACTTTCATTAATTTAGTTTTTTGTGAAAATTTTATCTTTTGTGAAAATGATAAGGAATAAAACAGTATTTTACAGATGCTTCATGGATGAAAAAATCAGAGTTCATTGTTTTATGCTTTTCAAGTCCCAAGTTTATCTTAAACATAGGGGGGAAAAACAGTAGGATTGTAGGAAATAAGAATAGTTTACCAGAAACATATGTATTTGCAAATACGGTGAATAGTTTTGGAAGTGCTTTTGATCTTCATTGAAGATATACAAGTGACTAAGATCAACCTAGCTGTGCCCAGAACCTGTTGTTATTCGTCACTTTTGCAATAGTACAGTCAAGCCCGCTTAATGGAATAGGCAATTTGCCAGGAAAAATTATTCTAATAAGCGGGATATTCCATTATCCGGGATAAAAATAACACACATCAACGGCGTAGTACATTGGAGTTTTATTACATTAAGCAGGATATTCTATTATCCGATATTCCATTAAGCGGGCTCGACTGTATTTGTATAACACATTAGGGTGCACCAGAGAGTTGCATGTATGAAATTTTCTCAAAACTTTCAAAAATGTTATGGGCTAAACATTCTCCAGAGACAGTAAACTTTTTGTACTATGTGAAACATAAATGTCAATTTTGCTTCCATGTTCTTTTCCACATATTTCTGTTTACTCTTGCTATTGTTTTTATTTTCCTATCTATGTTGATTGTATTTTTCCATCAATAGTTCATTCAAACACTTCAAAGAGCATAAATTCAATATACCTTCACAGTGTTTTTTTTTTAAATATTTTATTTCAACTAATTTGTGTTTATTTGAAATGTACAAAGAAATCTGTGTTTAAATTTTAGGTTGCATCAGGAAGATTTGGTGTAACTATAGGGTACCTTGCTAATGCTGATGAAATTCAGATTAAAATGGCTCAAGGAGCAAAACCAGGGGAAGGTGGTGAATTACCAGGACATAAAGTATGATATTTTTACTATTTTCATGTGCAGAGTCATTGGCAAAATGAGTTTTTGATTAATGAATATGTAATAAAATATTTTTGAGCTGCCATGTGATCTAAAAATAGCTGAACTTTTTAGTGATAGACTAAAATAAACGTAGTAATATGTTTCAAAGCTAAAATTTATTTAAAATAGGATTAATTTTACTCAATACAATGTTTTGAACGGTCAAAACATCCAAACATTTATCCATAGAGTTTTATATTCGGCTTTGGGAATGTTCTTTAGCACCTGCTGGAATAGCTGGAACATCATCGTAAAAAGCTACTTTTATTGCAGTTCTTTATTTCGGGAACAGAAAACGATCGTACAGTGATGATAGATGAGGCAAATACAGGGGATGATCAAAGACACAAATCTACTTTTTATTCCAGAAACTTAAAACACAAGGGATAACTCAACCTGATTCCTGAATCATCTGGTCTAATAAACTTCCTTGAAGAATTTCTAGGGAAAGAGCCAATATAGTAATGTATGGGTTTCCTGAAGGAAGCAGTATGGTTAACAACGCAAACTAATAACGTACTATGCACCAAATTTGCGGATTTTTCAACTGATTGGCTTGTAATGTAACAGGAAAAAAAAATTTTTGCTAGGAAAAAAAAAGCCGTTTTTAGGGAGGCTGTTTAGAGGGATCCCTTAATTGAGGGTAAGTTAACATCAAATTGCTGGAGGGAAATTCTGTTTCATCAAACTTGAACTTTTTCGAGAAGTGGTCAATTAGAGAGCATTTATTGCAGTATGAAATCGATGTGGTTATGTCAAAATAACCCATACTGTTTTTCTAGACTTTTCATATTAAAAAAAAAAAATATTTTTTTTCTTTTTAATTAAAATAACTAGTGCTAAAGAGCCAAATATTAAAAAGATATATTTGATAACTTAATTAAATAACAAAGAAGTATTTCTTACCTTAACAGGAATAAAATGCAATAATACACATTTATGCATTCACATCAACACATTATGGTTCTTATTTTCTTTCAGATGCAATCTATAGAGAAGAAAGTATTAAATTTGGGTTTTTGATTTTGGGTTTTTGAATTTTGACCGATTTACAGGTTTTTGGGGAGATTGTACCATTTTTGGAAAATGTATGTTTGTTTCTGTATGGCAAACTGAAAAAGAAATCCGAAATCAATGAATGTTTGGCAAATGAACAACTTTAATCTTAATTGGTGATGATTATTTTTTGAATCAATTGCTTCAAGGTGGTGTGGTATAATTTAACCCTTTATCTTTAAAACCAACTGCTTCATTTTAAAAGTTATGTAAGGATATAAACAAGAAATGATTTGAAAGAGATTAAATCTGCTGTGGGCAGGTAAACGGCAGTATCTGCAGAAATGAGTTTTTGATATATTTGAAGGAATGCACTTTTTAGATTCAATACTAACAATAGGGGAATGTTGTAATTTGATGTTTTTTTCATGCCTCATTTTCAGTGGAAACAAAATAAGCAAGCTTGTACAATAAACTAGCGTACAATAAAATAACCAAAAAAAAAAAAAAATAAATAAAATAAAATAAATAAATAAATAATATATATATATATATATATATATATATATATATATATTTAAAAAAAAATGTAGTTTCTGCCTTTTACCTTTCCTATGGCAGAAAAAGTCTCTTATTTGAGAATATTATTTAAAGTATTTTCTGTTTTATCATATTTTGTCACATTATAATATATATATATTTTAAATTAAGGTAACGGAAGAAATAGCTTCTACTCGACATTCAACACCAGGAGTGGGACTAATAAGCCCTCCACCACATCATGATATTTATTCTATTGAAGATTTATCTGAAGTAAATAGAATTTTACAATTTCAAAATTTGGTTATTTTTTAAAAATTTGTCATTTTTTAGAAGTGATACCATTAAAATGTGTGTCCTATTTTCCTGAGATGAATGAAAATATATATTATTTAGGGGGGGGGGAATCTCTGTATACAAACAAAGATTTACTGCTGTTTTGTTTTCAAGAGTTTGTATGTAAGGTGAGATTTTTTAAGATTCAAACCCCCTTCGAAAATTTTCAAAGCTACTCAGAAAAAAAATGTTTGCATTATAAATTTTCTGCTAAACGAAGGAATTTCATTATTATTATTATTTTCCAATTTGATTTGAAAAATAAAATTAACATTATTGAAAAATAGTACAAATTTTGTATCTGTAGCATTTATTTTTATTGTGCTTATTGCATACATCATTTCTTATAAATGACAATGCCGTAAAACAATCCCTTCAGGTTTTGAAAGCTTGTTGATAACCTTATCAGCATTCAAATGTATATATATCTATTAATGTTCATTAAATCCAGGTTATTCAGCCAATTGCTTCCTGTAGAATTGAATGCTTTAGACATGTTGTCAGCCCCCTTAAGCCCTTTTTTACGCCTTTCTTTTGCCCTTTTCTTCATTCTTTATACCTTCAGCCAGGGGCGGCATTTCAACATTTCATTTGGGGGGTCGAGTTTTTTGAATCTGAGTTCCCTTGAGAATGAAATAAAATGCATATTGGTTTACAGGATAAAATAGAAGGTTATTCAAATAATTAAAATTTTAATTACTACAGTTTTAACTTATTTTGTAATAAATTATATCACAAAATATTTTAATACTAGAGTTTTTACTTTTTAGAAAGTTTTAATGTAAGGTTTTCAGAATCCGGAAATCTTGTTACTTGATTCCATTAATGTGCAGTGTGGTACTTTTTGGCCAATACAATTGAAGATGAAAGTTTTTTTATCCCATTGTGCTCGGAAGATAATTTTCTAACCTCCTAACACACAAACTTTCACAATTAGCTGAGCTAATTGGAATAATTCAAAAACGGTTCAAGCTACAAAGTTATGATAGAAAACACATCGCCAAGATTTTTCTCCTTAAAACAACGCCAGCCACTTTGAAAATTGTGCTAGTCTTCGTTTTCCATCATTGAATAGTATAGTCGCTATTTGCAGAACAATTCCTCTTGCTTTTGTGCTATAACTTCTCTACATATTATAAAATGAAGTCTCCAAAAAGCGTCTGTGTGTTTGAACTCGCAAAACTCGAGAACCACCGGGCCGATTTTGCTGAAATTTTCTAAGTTTGTTCCTTTAAGTCCTGAGAAGGTTTGCAGACCAGTTCGAAAAAAATTCGATGAATAGTTCTTTTTTTTATTCCAATTCAGGCCCAATTTTCGCATAAATTCCTGAATATAGGGGTGAAAAATTACTCGCAAATAGTAATATTATATATCGTTGGAAAGGGAAGAATTTTCCGCGTTCTACGCAATTTGTTCCAATGCTCTAACTTAATTGCGGCGGGAGTTTTTTACGTTTTTAGCTCGAATTTGTTTAGGCTTAGCTGAAATTTAGGCACTACTTTCTTCATTGAATCCATCAATAAAAAGTGAAGGAATTGTCTCACAGTTTTCTTTTTAACAGCATTAAAAAGAGCTGCTTTTTTAACTCCAGATCTAACTCGACCTAAGGTCGAAAGTTTAACCCTCTATCTCCATTAGAAAAAAAGTTACAAGCGAATTAAATGAAGTTCAAAAATCTGTTCTCTATTCAAGTCTTTAACCATTTTATTTTGCGTTTCCACGGTAACGCTTTTTGAATCCATTGTTTATTTTCATCTTTCTCATTTTCAGTTCTTAAATTTATTTTATTTTGTGTTTCCATGGTTACGTCTTTTAAATCCATCTTTCTCATTTTATATTAATTTCTTAAAAGTATTTTAGAATCTGTCGTTATTGTTTGGAGAGAAAATTTTGCATGATGTTTTTTTTTCTTTCATTTAATCCTGGTTATTGAAGATACTTCACTTGACGCAATGTTTTTTTTTTTTTTCAAGGTAGACCGGGCAAAGCCGGGCAATGCAGCTAGTTTACTTATAATTGTAATATTTTATTCCTCTTTTTCAATAAAATGTCAATATAAATATTGAACTTATTGGACAGCAACACAGATAAAAAATTTATCATAAGATGTTGTTTTAATTTCGTCAGAAACTGAATCTATTATCTTATACAAAATATTAATTCAATTTTATGACTTTATATCATCATGTAGATTTTTGACACCTCTTCTAAATTCATTTGGATTTTTTTTTTGAAGATTGGTCCGCAGTAAGATTTTTTTTCATTTCACTCTTGGTTAAAATGTACATCAGCGCAAAAATTCCAAATTGTTTCAAATTTAGATTAAGCTGAAGCTTGGACAGTCCGAAAATTCAGGCTTGTGGATTAAAGATGTTTTGATAGAGTAAAGCATTTTTCAAAATCTTCACAGTACAAACAAAGCGAATAAAAACTCAAACAAAGTCATAGATGTTAAAGGGCATCAGCTTTACCACCATTGAAAGAGCCGCTTTCAAATGTTCAGATTTAACAAGGAGGGCTTTTACAGCTTTAAAACTCTTAGAGACCATCTTGTGTCACTCAGAGATGACTAAGTTAAAGAGCACCCAGAAAATGAATTTGTTGATGTGCGACTTTTTTCAAAAAAAGCATGTCTTTTGTAAGAGTTTTCTATGAAAGTATACAATGTATTGAGCTGGTGAAATGTGTTTCTAATAGAAGAAATTGGTGTTCACTCACTAACGTGACATACATTTGAAATATGAACGTAACAACTTATGCAAAATTCCAGTAAAATCGTGCAGCCCTCTCTGGATGCGTTATCATAGCACTGGGCACCCAAGTATGAAATATTCTACCTGCATGAGGAAAGTACCTCTTTAGTTGAAAAAAACTTGGATCCTCCACCAGCTTTTCGAAAAAGACTACAAATGATTCAAGATTTTTCAAGTTATCATTCAAATAGTGAATAATACTTGCTTGTGTCCGGAAATGTTTCAAGATTGATCAACTATTATGGAGAATCAGCTGGCGTTTTTTTCTTTTTTGGTTGTAATTTCCTTTTGCATATGATCAGTGATTTGCGATTTACATGAATTACATTTGCCCGTTTCTTATCATTCTGAGCCAAAAATTTGGGGGTGCAACTGCCCCTTCTCGCTCCCCCATTTGCCGCCCCTGCCTTCAGCATATTGAAAACTTAAGGTAATATTGTAGAAAAGCATTATTAGGCTTTGTTCCATGGAATTTGCCAGGAGTTCATTCAGAAGTCGATATCTTCTTTGCGGGACTACCGGAAAGCTGCCCTTGCAGCTCATGGAAAGTGTACTAAATATTGAAGTGTACCTCACCTCATGAGTGTATGCACACTTCAAAGTATCTTCTTTATCTTTATATACTAACTAGCAAAAATACCCGGCGTTGCCTGGGTTAGCAATAATTTTGAGAAACAATCGTTACTTGCATCTGTTTTCTGTTTTAAGTAAAAGAACTTAAAACACACCTTTTTGACGAGAATTTAAAATCTAGCTTCTCCCTTACTCATAAAACTAAAGTAGCAATAAGTAAAAAGAGCAAAATAGTATTCATTTAGAAACGAAAGCACAAAATTTAGGCGTATACAAATTTGAAGAATTTTTGAAACATGAAATTAAACTTCACATGTTTAAAAAGATTTATCAGTTAATACTTTTTTTTTTACATGGAGTCTTACCTTCTCTGTATGTCTATTGAAGAACGAACGGTTTAAAAAAAAAAATGTAGCCGCGCTCCCGTGATCTCCTTAAACTTGTTTTAGTTATTTTGGAAAATTTCAATTATTGTGGGTTCTTGGTGCGATTTAAAATGTTACCGAATTTGCGGGAATCGTTTTGGGATACCTTCGATAATGCTCCCCCTCCTTAGTTTGTAAAACGGTATGTTACTAATTTTTGTTAAAGAGATATTGCTAAGATCTCTTATCCATATGCTAAGATACTTTTGGTCATCATAAAATGGCGCTAAACAATTTCATCCGAAATGTTTCCAAAATAAGCAGTAAAATTTGGCGGTGGTTTGAATTTGTGCACAAAGTCACATTAATGGAAGTTTTTGTGCTGTTTATGGATTTGCCTAATTTAGTTGCTGGATTATTTTGCAGTAAAAAAAGTTTTTAAAGATTCTTTGATTGACGATATTTTGTTTACATGGTGAAAGCTGACAAACATTATTATGTAAAGTCAGACCAAACAACGTAAGTAGAAGCACAAATTTGTGCTTCTACTTACGTTGTTTGGTCTGACTTTACTATTCAGCACAAAGGTATTTATTTATCTTATTATTATGTAGTCTTTGACTTCAAAAACCGCGACAGTTGAAAAAACTGCCAAATGCATCCGCTACTGAAACCTTTCTGCATAAATTTTGGCGAGGTTTCTGCTGTTAGGTTGGATAATGATTAAAAAATCCAATCAGCACAAATAATAAAAAAACCCCATTAATTACACTAAAGTTCCATTTAAATGGAAAATAATCAACCAAATCTAGTTATTATTAGCCAATCTTGGGGGAAAACGTTACTTTAAGATTTGACTTGAGAAAAGCCTCAAACAGTCAGACGAAACACAAAAACATTCAACAATTCTAACTATGAACTGGGAGTTGAGATGATACACTAAATAATGAATTGGGTTGAGGAAAGCCTTCGAACATGGAACAAAAACAGCTCATAACTTGTTTTTCATACAACTTAGAACTTTCTAACAGATGCCATCTTCAGCAGAAAAATAAGCGCTTTAGATAGACACATAGTTTTAATATGTGCACGTAATTTTTCACCGTCATATTGGGCATTTATGCGAAAATTTGGACAAATTAGAATAAAAAAGGAACTATCAATCGGATTTTTTTCGAACTGGTCTACAAACCTCCCCAGTACCAAAAAGAACAAACGGTGCAAGTTTCAGCCAAATCTGCCGGGTAGTTTCTGAGATCTTAGGGAACAAATTTACCAAACTCCATTTTTATATATATAGATAATAAAGCTGAAAGTCTCTCTGTCCGGAGGATATCTGGATGTCTGGATCTCTGTGACGCGCATAGCGCCTAGACCGTTCGGCCAATTTTCATGAAATTTGGCACAAAGTTAGTTTGTAGCATGAGGGGTGTGCACCTCGAAGCGATTTTTCAAAAATTCGATGTGGTTCTTTTTCTATTCCGATTTTAAGAACAAAATTATCATAAGATGGATGAGTAAATTACCGTAACGTGGAACAATAACATGGGCATAAGCTAATTGGCGATAAAATTCACCATACATTATTTGTAAATATACAGGCAAACCAAAGACCTTTTAATTTTCTATTACGGGCAAAGCCGTGCGGGTACCACTAGTATGTAATATGATTGCAGTTATGCAGAATTCACATTGACTAAAAGATTTGTGCATCTATTGCTTTGCTCCACATTTTCTTGAATATTGTATTTTTCGTCTTTTTTCTTTTTTAAAAATAATTTCGAAATATTCAAACAAACTGTGATCGAGATTAATACTTCAACCATAATTTATGGAAACAATACCATCACAACATGAAACATGCTCATGAAAATCATTATTTGCAAACTTTTCCACTTTTATGCACATCACTTTTTTTTTGTCCCATCTTCCATCGTATAGTAATAAACATTTAGATTTGTGAAAGTTATGCACCCAAACTTGCTGACTTTTGTTTTAAAATGTTTTTATCTGTTCATTTGATTTACCATATTCAATGGTGTTTCGTTTTCTCTAATTTCTTTCGCAATTTCAGTTAATTTATGATTTGAAGTGTGCAAATCCAACATCCCGAATATCTGTTAAACTTGTATCAGAAGTAGGTGTGGGAATTGTATCTTCTGGTGTTGCCAAGGTATGTTTTTTTTTTTTAAATCTTTAATTTGATATTTAATTTGAATTTATTGAAAAATATTGCTTAAAATGTATTGAAATATATCTATAATTTAATTTGCTGTTTGACTTGTAAGTTCAAAGCATGTTTCCTTGAGTATAAACTGAAATTAAACGTTGTCATTTGTGTATTACACAAATATGCAACACTGATGCATATATCCTGTGTCATTATTTCTAAAAAAATTATTTTCACATATGTTTTTTATATCAAAGAATAAATTTTGACTAGAGATAGTCAAAACAGTTTTCTTCAAATTCAAAACAGTTTATAATAAGTTTTTTTATTATAATGCATTGTGGGTAGGGAATGTAGTAATTAGGTTAAGGGGGTTGGCCTCTTATGCTTTTGGTCATGTTTTCTGATCTCGGCTGTCGAAGTGGACAGCAGGTGTAATTTTGGGACGCAAAAAGTCGTCAGTGCCATGTCATTTGATTATGCAGCATAGTAAAGAATCTTTGAATGTCTATTTGGCTCCAACAATCTCAATCAAATTGAACTCCTAAGTGCAGTTTTGCACGGTGAGAGCCCAGGTACATGCCATTTGGTGGGAATTCTCTGTGCCATTGTGCGCCTTAATGGTTGTACATTAAAGACTGCATTGCATACCAGGTATCTCACTAAATCAGCGAAACGGTAAGGTCGCTTACACAGCCAGAAAAGGAGAAAAAGAGGAAAAGAAAAACGTTTTAAAATTTATTTAAAAGTATGTTGTTCTAGCATGTTGTGATTACTTTGCAAAGTTAACCCTCATATGTGTAAAAGTTTGCAGATTTTGTGTGGACAATCTATGTCTTATATCCCATTAAGCTAAGGTTTCTGAGATTTTTCATTGGTGTCGATGTTCTAAAAAGTTTTTTTTTATACCTGTATGCTGTTTGTTAGTTTTATGCACAGCACAAACATAAAGGTTTTACTGTGTTTTCAAAATATTTTTAGGGTAAAGCTGAGCATATCACAATATCAGGTCATGATGGTGGGACTGGTGCAAGTAGTTGGACTGGTATTAAGGGTGCTGGATTACCATGGGAACTAGGAATTGCGGAAACTCATCAAACTCTTGTGTTGAACAATCTCCGCTCTCGAGTTGTTTTACAGGCAGATGGGCAGCTTAGAACTGGTTTGTATTTTATCACTCTCTCTCTCTCTGTTTTTGAATTTCTTACCAATATTTTATTTATTTTTTTTTCATAAATTTCATTATTTTCTCGCATTTGATTTTTGCTGTGGTTGAAATTTTGTATTTACACTTAAGAGCAGATTTTCTGCTGTAGACACATCAACTGTTGCTTAAGTTACCCTTAACTTGTAAACATAAATAAATAAAGAAATAAGGAACAAACACTTATTATATTCAAAAGGAAAAAAAAAATTAGAAAAATAAGCATCCATGATGCCACACAGACAGACGTACAGATACACAAATACATTAAACTTATAACTCCCTTTCTTTTTACTTTTAAATTTGAAATTTAAAAAAATGTGAAAAAATTGCTTTTGTAAAATTGTTTTCCCCTCCCCCCCTTTTTATGGTAGGGAAATAAATACCATGAAAAAGAAAAACTAATTTTAATTCAAGATTTAATTTGATGTATTCATTTGTTCAAATTACTGAGGTATGTTTCAGGTAATTTCAATTTGTTCTTGCTGACAAATGTAAATTGGTGTTGATTTTAAAAGTAATGATTATGAAACCTTCATGTTAGTTAAAACATAATAAAGATAATAATCTCTTTCATTAGGTTAACCTTTTTCTTGCGTCATTTAAAACTATTTATATATGGTCAACAGTATATATAAGTAGTGTTACACAAAATGTGTTTACACATGATGAGCTAAGGGAAACAGTGAGGAAACGTTTCACACGCAAATGTAAATTCAACAGAAATCTGCAGATTAATACAAAATTTGTTTTATTAATAGCTGAATTTATGTTTTCAACTGCTTTGTTTTCTGCAGTTGAAGCAAAGATAATTGTTTTAGTTTAAGAGCTTTTCTTTTTTTTTTCAGGGTTCGATGTTGTAGTTGCTGCTCTTTTAGGAGCCGATGAATTTGGATTTTCAACAGCGCCCCTTATTTCACTTGGTTGCACAATGATGAGGAAATGTCATTTAAATACTTGTCCTGTAGGAATTGCAACTCAGGTTGTATTGAATTTCAATCTTCCAAATAAGGGAAACCCCCCCCCCTAAAAATGTGATATTTATTTTAAAAAAGAAAAAAAAAAAGAGAGAGGAAAAACTCATTGAAAATTCAAATCTTTATTTTTCTTATAACTATTGTTTGTTTTATTGATAAATTAGAACTTTAGTGCATTACTGTTTACTAAAGAAAAGAATAATTTCAATAATTAATGCTTATTATGTGAATGTAGTTCCCTGAATTACAAAAAGCCTCTATAAACACTTTTTTGAAAATAGTTTTGAATAGTAGCCCTGAGTAATTGTATGCTTTGAGAAACATTGTACAGTGAAGCACCGTTTGTACGTTTCTCTTTTATACGTTTTTATCAATTATAAGTTTTTAAAATTGGTCCCTGCAAAGTTTTATACACATTAACCTATACCTATTATATGTTTTTTCGTTTGTACGCTTTTTTCATACAGCCCCTTCAAAAACGTATAAACAGTGCTTCACTGTATTTGCAATATTCTAACAATTTTCTTTCTTGTTACTTTACATACAGGATCCAGAGTTACGTAAAAAGTTTGCTGGCCAACCTGAGCATGTTGTGAACTATTTTTTCTTTTTAGCAGAAGAGGTAAATCACTTAAAGTTGTGCAGAATATTTTTAAGTGTAATACTTGTTTACTAATTCACAAGAATTGTTGAAATTTAACAGCCTTTTTTTTCTTCTTCCACTGTCCAAAGTCCAAATTATACCTAATAGAATTGAAAACTTAAAATTCTCTTTGTAGAATATTCAATAAAATTTTTATTAAATAAATCAAATTTTCCACCTTACTTTTTTTTTTTTAACTGTACCTTTAATGAACTGAAACTCTATTAACTGTAATACGTACCACATTATTGTTAATGTGTGACATTAGAACATGTCTCCTTATAAATAACAAACTGTGAGCAGTTGCTTTTTGAAATTTGTTATATTCCCCTTTCATCTGAAAGTAATCTCTTTAATTGAACTCCGGAACATGATTTGTGAATTAAAAAAAAAAAAAAAATCATTGAAGATTTGTGAGCATACATAGGATAGTTATATCATAAATTACTTGTTAAAATATGTAATTAATATAAAACTCCTAAATATTGTGTTTTTTTGCTTAAAAAGTACAATATAATCACCCACTAAACCTACAATTTATGTTTCATCAACCTGGGTGCAGAAAATAAACAAGATCGCAGTCTCAAGCCTTTCTATGGTTTAATAAACTGGCTGTAAGTTGTACTGAACAGACATATGTACATACATGTGTGACCTAACTTGATTAACCCCTTAACCTACAACTACCTTTGGAGAACTTGGTTTTGTGTTCTGCCCATGCTCATAATATTTACATTTTGGCTGACCAATATACGGGCCAGGTTTGTGATAACCAGTTTGACCTGAATACAAGTGAAATCATATGTCTCACAGTAAGTTGTGGGTTAAGGGGTTAATAGAGCACTTTATACATAATGGTATTTCAATGTAGACTGGTTTAAAGTTCTTATTCTATTTAATGCAAGAGTCTTTGTTTTTTTGTTATCATTTTTAAAAACTGCTCTTTATACCAAGCGTTCATTATGAAGGATTTTTATTTCATGTCTCATATCTTTTTTCCATTAAAATGTTCTGGAGGAATTGTTTATTTGCCATTGTGTGACAAAACTAAATTTCAGTAAATTTTGCTTTCAAATAAATACTTACCTGTAGTCAATAAACTTTTTCTTTACATTTTTGTGTATCATGTGGATGAAATTTCTTTGGATTGTTTCTCCTGCATCAATATTCTATTCTGTTTCTGAAATGAGAAAGGAAAGTATGAGAAAGGGAGGTATGTGGAAATAACATGGAAGCATTAACTTTTATGCTCATATAGGATCGCATATGGTTATTACAACCTGCAATAAATATGAGTGTTGTCCTTTTTTTGCAATGAAATAGCTTACCTAACTTGGGTAATTACTTTCAAAGAAATTGAAGAATGTTCTGAAATTCAATGAGTAGCAAAAGCTAAAAAATACAGCAAATTTAAAAATTTGTTTTTATACTGATTCAACAGTATTATTAAAACATTTCATATTTTAAAATTAAATTTTTTTACCTAATAAAAATTATCTGTTTTAGAAATCACTTCTTATAATTTCTTTTGTTTTTTTAATTAAAAATTAAGATAGGAAAAATATGACAAATTTCTTGATTGTAAAGCCTATTAAATCTTTTAATATGAAACTTTTATGTAATTTACTTAGGTTAGAGAATATATGGCTCAGCTTCATGTGAGAAAATTTCAAGATCTTATTGGACGAACAGATTTTCTAAAAGTTCGTAAAAACGAAAAGAATAAGAAGGTGAATCTTTTGGATTTTACTGCTCTTTTGAACAGTGTTTCTCCTGCAAGAACGAGATCAGCATCTTTAATTGGCGGAAGTGTTCCTCAAGACTTTGAACTGAATAAAAGGCTTGTATGTTATTAAAATGGTCTAAAATTTGATTTTCCTTTATATTTGTAACTTTGTTTTGATTTAAGGTTTGATAGCTGAGGGAAACGGAAATTTTGAGTGAATTTTTCAATTAAAACTTCAAAGTGCAAAATCAAACTACAGTAAACTCCGGATTGTTTTATTATTCGCTTTTAGCTTTTATAAATATATTTTACATTCAGTGTTTGTAGATGGAATCTAACAATGTTTTTAGCTATAGTTTAAATGTATGTGGAAGAGTTTTTCATATATTTTAGCTATTATATACCCTAATATTGTTTTTTTCCTATTATTCGGATTATTTATTTGGACCTATTATTCGAACAAGGGTGTCCATATGCAAAATATTAAGGGGGGGGGGCTCAAAAATTTTCCCCATTGTTTAGCGGAATATTTTCTCCATGGAAACCGATTTCAGTACAGATTAAAGATATTGAAATTTGAAATTTTTAATAATTTATTCACCAATGGCTAGAAAAGAAATTTTTATACATTTTTGCAAAGAAAAAAGCACTAAAAGCAAGGAAGTTCTCATTTCTAAGGGTATATAGGGAGGCAAGGGCTTGAGCCCCCCCTTGCCTCCTTATATGGGCGCCCTTGTATTTGGATCCGTGGTTTCTATGCCACCCAATTCCACCAGCAGTTTACTGTATTGCCATTTCAAAATAAATAAAAATTTAAAAAAAAATGAATAAAATAAGGAAAATAAAGAAAAAAAATCTTTTTTAGTGTATATTTTCTTGGTATTGTGTTGAGTCTATTATTTATTTTTGTGACGCGAACAAAGCATTTGAAGCAAGTCATTTTCTGCATTAGTCTCTTCTTTCTTATGTAATTTTTGCCATTAAATTAAATTTAGTTTTTAAATTCTGGTGTTAATTTACAGGATGAAATATTGATTGAAAAATGGGAACAAAGTTGGTATGATGCAGAACATATGCCAAAGAACCTCAGTTTTGATGTAGACATAACAAACCAGGATCGTACATTTGGGACAACTTTAAGTTTTCACATAGCTAAGTAAGTTTCCAAACTGAAAAAAAAAAAAAAGGTATCTGCTTTGTTATATTATTTCCCCTTTTAAATTAAACTGGTTGCTTTAAAATACAGTGAAACACCGTTTATACATTTTTGAAAGGACTGTATGAAAAAAGCGTAGAAAGGAAAAAACGTATAATAGATATACGTTAATGTGTATTGAACTCTGCAGGGACCAATTTAAAAAAAGAAATGGGTCATTCCATAGAAATGTCAACCTCAACCTCAGAAATTTTTTTCCACAAAGCCTTAATTGTGACCTATCATTTCATTCAACATACTTTCTAGTATATAAATCCAGTAACAGTTTGCAAAAATTTCCTTCGGTGTTTTTCTTCTGGCTCTAAACGTGCTAGGTTGTAGAAAAGTCTTAGCATGTGCAAAAATTGCGTCTACGTTTTCTTGTGTAATGTAAAAATTTTTGCAAATTTTTAAAAGAACTATGTTTATTCTAAATTATTAGATGTTGACCCAATAAAATTGACTGTTCTTTTTGCACACATTATAAGATAAGTATTTTAATTAGTTTGGTTATTTCGCTGAAAATATTTACGTTACGTTAGTCACGAAAATGTACTATTTTCTGCTTAAAAACGAAACCAGATGATTGAACCAAACAGCACTTTTTATTTTCTTACATCAGTGTCATATCTACTTAAAAAGTGCAAAATATTTATTTTAGTATTAGTAGATATAAAATAATTAGTGTGACTAACGTAACATTTGAGCTGTGACTAACGCAACATTTTAAAAATGACTGCTAATATTTAAATCTTATTTAATTTAATGTACATTTTCATGAACAGTTTTGAATATGTAGGCATTCTATATTGATTAAAAATTTAATGGGTGAAAAATATCAGTAATATTACATTGTAGATCTCCTGTTTACTTAGAAAAATACTTTTTAAAAGTCTTTAAAAAGATGCTTCCAATTTAAAGAATTATTTAAAAAAAAATCTGAGTAAAGCAAAATGAGTACTTTGCTGAATGTGCATTCAACACAAGAATCCAAGCCTAAAAATTCAGATAATAGAAATACAGTCTTAACAAAGGAGAACGTTTCTATTTTTTAGAAAATACATCTCCACCTATTAAAATGAAGTAATGGCTGCTCGTTGGAAAACATTTGAAGATGTTACATGATACAGTGACAATAAGCACTGCTGCCATATATTTCAGAAAATGCAAGAATGATCATTTAGAAATTCAAGCATTTGCGGTGATATCTGGAGTTGAAATGCATTCTGCAAAAACGTTCGAATATTTTTTTTTGTTTTCAATATTACATTTTAATTCAAAAGGATGCACAACACTATTTGTTCGATGATTCAGTAAACTCTTAAAATTAATATGCCATTGAAAAGTACTAGGAGCTTCTTATGTCAATAACTAGTATATCTGCAGAATACAAGAATTCGATGAAACTATCGACTTGCATAAGGTTAATTTTTAAAAGAGAGATATTTAAGATTTAACTAGCCCAAAATGATGTTATTCAGTTTGTAAAAGCAGTTTTTTTTTATTTGTTTATTTTTTTTTGCACATTCAAATTGAGTTAATTGAACTAAATACTTCCATTCAATTTCTTACACTAATATAGAAAAAAAGTAAAAAAAGAACCATAAATGCAACTCAAAGAAGTTTCCTAAAAGGTGTAAAAGTAATATAAGAGCAAGAGATTAACTACAAAAGGATTTTTATATGCATTCATTGCTTGTTATTCGATGGTTACGTTAGTCACACGCAGTTTCTCGTAAAAGTACCATTAAGGGCCAAAAAAGCTTCATCTGTAATAAATCTGTAGTACATTTTAAAAATAGATTGTTTACCTCTTACAAATATATCGGCCAATTTTAAATTGTTACGTTAGTCATGATGCCTTTTTTGGTGAAAAAACACCTGCCAGCGCTTATTTTGCTTCAAATTCTTGGTAGAAATGTAAAATAGTCACCTTGTACATTTTAAATCTGCATATTAAACCAAAACACATTTATTTTTACTCCCGGTGTAAGTAAAAAGAGTTTGAAAATCTGCTGCGAATGTTACGTTAGTCACTATGGAATGACCCAAATGTATAAACGGTGCTTCACTGTACCATAATAAGTGGAATTAATTTGTTAAAGAGTTTTTTTAAGTAGTAAACATTTATTTCAATGCATTTCTTGAATCTGAATTGCAACATTTTTTGATAATTTAATCATTTGATATTGACATTAAATATTTTTTTATTCACCCATTGGGCTATTTGGACAAAGTTCTATGACTTTAAATGAAGTGACCTTCAATGACATAGCAATTGAGAAAAACTTGCTATATCCATATTTTACTTTAAAGTTTTTGACACATTCTTTTAAAATTTGGCACTTTTTCACTTCGAAACTGGTTATAAGTATTAGAAAATACATATTGAAACCTGATTGGTGGTACACAACTGTGTTTATAATATTCAGGTGCCAAAACAAAACTCATCTCACCCAAATTTGTTAAAATGGATTATAGCAAGTTTTAAAACGTCACTACTCAATTATTATCAATAGTTATGTGTAATTTATCAGAAGAAGCATTAAAATATTTGTCAAGATTAAGTTGCTAAAATTATGCTTTTGAAAATAAATGAAGAAAGAAAATACAGAAAATTATTTTTTGTCTATTAAATTAGCTCATTAAAATTATACTGAAAATTATATAATGTTTATATTGTCGGCAGCATGCTAAATTAACGAAAGTGAAAATTGACACTTTTGAGGAGAGCCAAAACATTTTTTCCCCCACCGAATGCGTTTAGTTATTTTCAATGTTTTAATTTTATAGATAACTTTAAGTGTAAAGCTATCCCTTGACGTAGTTATAGCCAATAGGTAACCCTTTTTGAGTACTACAATAAACCATCGAATTTGAAAAACACAAGTCGCGATTTCTCACGTTCGTAAGTTTAGCATGGTGCCGACAATATGATGACTTTATATTATGATGTGTTTCTTCTATTTGGCAGCAAGTTTATATTAAATTCAATGTATCTTTTTCGTTTTCAGGAAACATGGAGATTCTGGACTGTCACCGGGTTTTATTCAAATCAATGTTAAAGGTTCAGCTGGACAAAGTTTTTGTGCATTCCTCATACGAGGAATATCCGTTTCTTTAGAAGGTGATGCAAACGATTGCGTTGCAAAGGTTAGTTTTATTTAGTTATAGTTAGTTTTAACTAACTATATGTAATTGTGAAAGTTCTATGTCTCATACAAGTTTTAGATTTACAGTATCAATTTTAAAAACGTTTGAAGATGACCCATGTCAAAAAGTGGACTTAATGGGGAAGATGGAACTTGTTAAGTTGTAAATTTGCATGAAACTGAGTGTCATTAAATGCATTTTTTATTTTTATTTGCAAAATTATTGTTTTTTTAAGCTAGTTTTTGCACAAAATTATAATCTGTGTATGTTTATTTTTCACTTTTTTATATTTTTGTAAATTCTTAACTTTACAAAAATGTAGAGCTGCCAACTGCTACGAAAAAAGCGTAGTTTCTACGAATGATGCCTTGAACTACGACGCTACGAGAACAAGTCCAAAGCCAACGATTTTCCTTTTTTTCTTTGTAATCATGGGAAAATTTTCAATTATTACAGATAATATCCAGATAATATTACTTTTCTTAAAAAAATTTAGATGTCTGTTTAAAAATAAGCAAAATAATCTCACCACAAAAAAAAAAAAAAAAAAAAAAAAAAAAAGAAAAAAAAAAAAAAATATTGATTATTTGTATTTTTTTCAAAATAAAATGTTACTTGTCCAGGAGAGAGGAAAAGCTTTTTCCTGGCTTGCATGTAAAGGAGGGGATGGGCGCTCTTTTAACCCTGCTAAAAATTGAAAACAATGTTTTTATCACGAGTTACGTTCATATGGCTCGATGTGGAATAGGCTTCAAATAGAATGCACTAATGAACGGAAAATCTCTTCTTTTTGGACTTACGTCAGTCTGGCTCTGAAGTACAGAATTTAAACATAAATTATTATTGTGTATGTTGCATTCGTAATTAAATGTTCCGTTATCTCAATGGTATCAATATATATGTATATGCCAGAGATATTCAAGTGTGCCATGAAAAAATTCTAATTCTTCTTAAGTGGGCTCCGAACAGAAAAAGTTTGAGAACCCCTGCCGTAGACAGTTGAATCTCTTCAATGTGAAATATAGCTAGACATGAAATACTAGTTTGGTCCTGTGAGTTAACAATCACTTAATAATTTATTGCATAAAATAAAATTCAAATAACATAAAAAAAATATCATGGTACCTTGAATTTTGTGTTAACTAAGTTCGACTGTACAAAAGACAAAGTACATTAAATTTGAGCTACTAAAATTTATATTAGTATTCCGTTTAAAGTTTATTGTTCTTTATTGTTAAGTTTTTAAATTTTGTTATTCATGACCTAAATATTATTAATTTTACAGTAAAAAATACTTTTCATTATTATTATTATATTGATACATTTTTTTAAAAATTGAAATAGGGTCTTACTGGTGGAGAGGTTATTTTGTATCCTCCCAAGGATATGCCCTCTGACTTTAGATCTGAGTTAAATGTGATTGCTGGTAATGCTTGTTTATATGGAGCAACATCTGGTAAAGCATTCTTCAGAGGCATAGTTGCTGAGAGATTTGCTGTTCGAAATTCTGGTGCATGGGCTATCAATGAGGTGAGTTGCTGCTAAGAGTGGAAATTTAGCAGAAGTTCTAAAACATAGCAAAGGGTATTTATTCTTCAGTGGTAAAGTGCAGTATCTACACATTTTCCATTTTCATTTTTTTGCATTTTCGTCATCTATTGTACTCAGAAGCGTGCACAGAAATTTTGGGGTCTGTTACAAATGACTTTTATCGGCCCCCTCCATTAGGATGATTCAAAAATAAATGTAAACAGAAAGTTTCTCCTAGATACCAGGACACCCCTCAGTATTTTTAGACTTGTGGATGGCAATATACTGGAAGAATTTTAACTTGCTATTTCAACTAAAAGAGGGTGCTCAACCCCCTCCCCCAAACTTCATAAGTATGGGGAGGGGGGTTAAAAAAACATTGAAATGAAAAAAGAACGCTATATATTATAATATACACGAGTATTATGCATATACATTGCGATAAAATAATTATTTACAAAAAAACAGCTGGGAAAATTGAATGTTTCTAAATTTGTGACATTTTCTATGCTAAGGCTAACGTTAAATTAAGGGGTCATTGAACACAGTCTTAAAATTTGAATAAGAAGCTAAAACTTTTACAGCATAATACTATTAGTAAATCTAAAAAAATTGGGGGCAGACTTGCACTCTAGCTGAAAAAAAGTTTTTTTGAACCACCCTACTCTCTGTTTACCCCTATGTCTCTATGTATATTTCACCCCTCATTTTAAAAATCTTGGGGCCCCTTCAGGCTCGAGCCCGGAACAACAGGGGTTCCTTCCCCCTCTCTGTGCACGCCCCTGATTGTACTTGAGCTTTATTGTTCAAGATGGCTTTTTTGGTTTCTGTTGAAAATAAAGCATGGAAAAAACATTAAATTCTAGCAGTTCTCTATGTAATCCAAAATAGGTTTTTCCAAATATCTCAAAACGACATTTCTACAGATGCTGCGCTTTTTCTCCCCACAGCAGTACTATACTGTCTCATCTCCTCTATTTATTCTTATACTGGTCATAAATACTGGTTTACCCAAAGATTTAAGAACCTGATTAATTGGTTCAGTGTTATTTGAAACCGTGTTGTTTGAGACTAAAAACAGGATTTCATTTCAAGCGTCCCCCTTCCTTTAAATCTGAACAATTTTGCCTTTGTGACGTAAGTGATGAAGCACATATCCTAACTTTATTTGGCGTATTTGGAATGTCACTCCGACACCACTGCAGCTGAACTATGAATGATCAAGTTTTTGGGAGTAACAATCCTATGTAATTTTGTTACATAGCATCAATTTTTGCTGTTATAAAAGATAAATCTGCTTATTCATGAATGTGTTTTACTGATTATCCGTGTTTTCGTTAATACAAATTGCCTTTGATCTCGGCTAGTATGGATAAATAAGGTTGTACTGTAGTTGTATAAAATGTTTTATGAAGTTTTGTTTTATATACTTTTATATTTCATTAAATTATTTAAATTTAGTTCTTGCTATAGGGAAATTATTTCTTTTAAATTTGTAGGGCGTCGGTGATCATGGCTGTGAATACATGACAGGAGGAAGAGTAGTAGTTTTGGGCTTGACAGGTCGTAACTTTGCAGCTGGAATGTCCGGTGGTATTGCTTATGTGTACAATAAGTATGCCATAGTTGCTTTTTTATCCTATGTGGTTTATTCTTTCCATTTTAAAGCACCTACTTTTTATTTTTGTGCAAATTGTGAGCTCTTTTTCTCTTTTTAAAGCCTTTTTGTACATTTGAAATGACTGTGTTCTGTTCTTATTTAGAATAATTAGTTTTTTTTAATGCTGTTAAGTATCCATAAATTGTGATTTTCTGATTGTAAAAATAGCTTACTGTCACTTTCTTACTTCTCGTTAGTGAAAATGTGTCAAATTAATATGTTAATTTCATGCTAGTTAGAGTCAATAAAATTTTAATGTAATAAATTTTAGTCTATGTAATTTTTAATCTTTATCTTAAAGAAGTTGCATTTTTCAAATCTGTCAATATTACAATTTCACTTCATCAAGAGGTTATCTTCCTCATTGTCTTTGTTGGGGTTACACAATAAACGGCTAGTTTGAAGATATTTTATTATACCTTATTATCAATAATGATCTTTTTATGTATTAAAAAATGAACTGTTTAGATATATTCAAAGTAAAGTCAAGTCAAAGAGTGATGCAAAATGCATGGCATATAAAATCTATCATGCTAAGATGTTAAATGATGTATTTAAACATAACTATCTTAATTATACTACCACAATTTCACTTTTCTAGAGATGGCCAGTTTTTCCCCAAATGCAACACTGCTACTGTAGATTTACTGCCTGTTGAAGTTCCAGAAGATTTACAATTTTTGAAGGACTTCATTTCAGAGTTTAGAGATAAAACTGGGTCTGAAGTTGCAGAAAGTATAATACAGTCTTGGCCTGAATCAATTAAGTATTTTGTGAAGGTTAATATCATTTTTGTACATATATGTATTTTTAAACAAAGCAATAAAGTTTTTTTTTTTTTTGCTAAATTTTTCAACAAGCACATAAAATGTAAATGATTTATTTACTTATAAAAAAAAAAGAGCTCCTCTAAAAAATTAAAGCTTTTATCTTGAAAATTTGCATGAAAATTCTTTTAGAGAATGTATGCTAGTGATTAAGTTTTCAAAGCCCATTAACATTAATTTCAATCAGTGCTAAAGCACAACTTTATGAAACAAGTAACATTTGGAGAAGATTTTTTTTCTTATTATTGATGTTACAGTTTTTAGGAGATGAAATGCATAATGCCTTTTTATGACGTTGTCAAAGACTATGTAGCCATCTATATGTTTTCAAATGTTGCCGTATAATCCAAATGCGTAAAGCTAGATGGTCGTATTAAGCAATAAGCCATTACTCACACCATACAGATTTACATAGCACTCTCCAGGGACCCCCGTACTTACCACTATTTGTGTCTTAACTGGTTGGATGGAGCCCTAAAGACAGCTCAAGTTTTTTTTCTTGATCCAGACCAGAAGGCGATCAATCCCTGCTCCAGCACCCCCAGAGGGATTGATTCACTTGGAGGACTTTGTGATTTTGACATATTTAACTTGCCCCAGTCACCATTAACGAACACGGAGGCTGGCATCCAGCTCGGGACCTTCTAGTTGCGAGTCCGAAGCCTTATTAATCAGGCCACCGTAACCTCACCATACAGATACATCATCCCTGTGGGCCCCCTATTCCTATCACTTGGTGACTAATCAGATGGGAGTCTTTCGGGGCATACAGATACAGCCGGACTGCTTGCTGTGGTTGCTACAAGGAACTTATCAGTGAAATAGAATCTTTTGCCAAGGGGTGCATAAATGCTAGAAAGAATGGATGATTGTGCTACAGACTTGAATGCTGCAGACTCCAACTGCCTCATTGTCCATTATCCAGCTTTCTGCTTCCATACGACGTATGGTGCCGTCCATCAAAAGCATATTGAGAGGGGAGTTTGGGGGTTGAAACCTACCAGAACCTTAGTTTCAAGTGATACTGCTAATCCTAGGATGTTTTTGTGTATCCATGTTGTTACTGTATGGCTAAGCCCCCAAGAATAAATTCTGGCTGTGCCCACCATCTCATTGCTTGGCTGAGTCTGTATTAAGCTCACATTGGCAGGACTTGATTTAGAAATTTTGAGACAGTAAGCCAGATGCATCTGCAGGGTCCCCCTAGAACTGTACAATCATCCAAAGTGTTGTAGAGTTGTAACTACAGCTTTTTTGTAACTGTTTGTGCTAAAATCAGGGAATCTCCACTCATGGAAAGCTATGAAAAATCATGGAAAGTCATGGGTTTCGACCATGATCGAAATTTGTCATGGGCATCCTGATTTTCAGCAAAAAAAGCTCAAAAAACACGGGCTTTGACTATTGGACATGTTTTTTGAGAAATGGAACATACCGAATTGCCAAATTTTACCGACTATAGTTGGGGCAAACCTAACCTGGCAGTGTCGTAAAGCTGAGATTAAGATCTGCTTAGCCTTCACAACACTGCCTGGTTAGATTTTCTCCAACTATAGGTCTAAAATTTATGCGTTTTAGTTGTTTTTCTCTTTTACACTTCAATTCCAATTTTTTACCCACTCGAAATCAAATTGCATCCACTTCTATAAAACTTGCTCATTTTTTATCACTTAAAATTTTCATTTATTTTCTTCCAATTTTTATTTTTAGTTTATTATGATTTTAGAAAATAACATTTTTCTAAATAGTTTAGTTTCTAAATTTGTATTATCCATTTTATACTGCTTCTTATGTCCAAATTGTCTATTTTATGCTGCGTTATTTTAGAAATATCGTAACAGCACTAACATAAAATACAAAAATAAATTACTGTGTATGTTTTAGTATTTGTATTCAGCATGGCATCATGCAATTTAACAACAAGTGAAATCAGAATATTTTTGTTTTTTCTGTAGGTTTTCCCTAAAGATTACCAAAGAGTTCTTCAACAGAAATTAGAAATGGAAAATAAACAAAGAACGACAGATTCAAAGGAATCCGGTTCTATGAATGGTGTCAAAGATATTGAAGACATATTTAAAAAAATTGATAAAACTAGGTTAGTTGTTATCCAAGTTTCTGCTTTAAATTTCATTTTACTTTCTGTATTTTTAGCCATGAATTGTGTTAGAACCAGGCTTGGAGTCAATTAGGAAAGAATGTAATTGATTACGATTGCTAGCTTGACAAATAGGAGATTACAATTACGATTACGATTATATTCCTCTGCCAAAACGTAATTACGATTACAGCAATGATTAGATTATTTAAATAATGTAATTGATTACAGTTATGATGTGCCGATTACGATTTTGATTACGATTACACACTCGTGGAAGAAAAATACATATATATATATATATATATATATATATATATAGAGACGTTCACCGCGTTTCGAAGCCACGGAGAAGTTCACCGCTTATTGAAGCCAGTTTTAAACGGCTTCAGAACGCGGTGAACTTCTCTGTTTTTTTTTTATATACAACGACGTATACCGCGTTTCGAAGCCAGTTTTAAACGATTGCGCTGTATAAAGCGTTTGCAAACCAAATTCGTGAAATAATTCTAAATTACTGTTTTATAGTCAGAAGGAAATATATCGTTACATTTATGCTGTTAATTTTGCTAAAATTGCTCACTGCGGAATCAAAACACAACATAAAGTTATACATAGGCGCATCGGTTAATGTAATCGTTTTAATAAAAAGGTACACCGTTTATTATACTCAACAAAATGGATCATGCGTTGATTTTTGATTTTTTTTTTTTTTTTTTTGGTGAGGTGGTATAGAATTCGCCTGAAAAACCTGAAGACATGTCATATTTGATGAAGTTACAGTGAAATAAATTCACGTGATAAATTGATACGACCCATGGTTTGATATAATCGCTTTAACATAAAATCACATCGTTTATATATGACGCCTCAGTGGCGTGTTTTGAATGAAAATATTGGCCAAGAATATTTTCGCGCGTTTTAAGCTACAATCTTTTTTTGTTGAGTTTCGCTCGCTTTATGTTTGTTATTACACTTGATTTATTATATCAGTAAATAAATAAACGTATTTTTAATGTATACACATTGTTCAAAAACGTTGTTTTAGTATTAGTGAACGCAAGAAAAAGATAGGTGATGTATGTAAGATTGCGTACGTGTAAAATTTTGACGGAGTATTTTTGAGTATTATTCAATTTTTGAGGGGGCCATGAGTCAGGTGAAGGAAGGATGAACACTTTACTGCTGCCTTTCAATAAAAAAACATTACACTATAGAAATCTCTTCGCTATCTTCCGTGCCGAAATCCGTGCGTTCTTAAACTATAATGTTAAAAATGTTTTAGTGAATTGTTGAGTAAGTTTCAATCAGTTGCTGGTATGACACTTGGTCATACCAGCAACTTAACTCTCCAAGAGTTCAAGCTTTTATCGATTGAAGCAATTTGTACAATTTTAATCTCATGAATTCTTTCCCCATTTTTACAAATAATAAATCCGTTTGTTATGAGTAGCTCTCTTTTCTGCATGAACTTGGTCTGAATCACTTGATCCCCCGATCCTCGATCTTTGACCGGATGTACATTAGGGTGGGCCGAAAAAAAAAAAATCTACATATATTATATATTTCGAAATCTGTTTTTGGATAGTGCGGAAAAGTTGCTACATGGGCCTGTTATTACCCTCAAAACATTTCGCTAAATGTGTTTAATATTTAGCCGGCCCTATTTGGCTTTGAAAAACTGAAAAAAAGGGCAAAAATGCACTTTTTTCAAAAAAAAAAAGGGGGGGGGGGGTTCAAAAATAAAAGTTTGAAACTAGTTTTAGCAAACAGTAGAAGTATCTGTCAGTGAATTATTTGCAACCCTCAAAGTCTTTTATACATTTCGTAGAATATTTAGCTATGCTCCTTTAAGACTGAAACAAGGAAAAAATGATTTTTTTGAAAAAAGTAGTTTCGAAATAATTAAATACTGAAATGTTACGTAATGCGCTATTTACAAAAACCTTTGAAAATTCAATCAATTTTATGCCACATTTGTTCGCCAATTTTTAAAAATGCACACACTCAAATAAAAAATAGTTATACAAGATGCTAATGTTTTAATCTTTGGTTCTAATTGTTTCTCCTGGTTAATAAACGGCGCTCAACTGCTTTTTTTATTCCTAAGATTATGGTAGTGAAACCCCTCCTAACGGACACCCCTCAAAGACGGACACCCCTCTTATGCGGACAATTTTTAATTTCCCAGTTCCAATGCAAATAACATTATTAAACCCCTGTCCTGCGGACACCTCTATATTGCGGACAAAAAAATTTGTCCCGTTAGTGTCCGCATTAGAGGGATTTTACTGTATAACTATTTTATATGTATTTGACAAATAGAGCCCTTGAGTATTAAAAAAATGTAAATCCTCTGAGGTCCTTTAAACTGACCAATTGAATTGAAAGTAAATATTCCTTTTCTCAAGTCATTTCTTCCTCTCGATTTTACGACCCACTTAGAGACGAAACCCCCTGACAGGAAATGCTGTAATTCTACACCTCCACAGCTGGGAGTATTAGCAATTAAAGGGGTCCTCTCTTGTGTCCCAGTGTCCATCTTGAGGGAAAGAAGTTTCCCGACCGGCTGTGCTCTGCGCTTCAATCAGAACGAAATTCTGAGCATTCGATTGTTCACTGGAGAACGTTTGTTAAAGAGAAATTCTGAATGTCATTGCATTATTATTATTTTTTTTTTTTTGTTTGTTCCGGGATACAACACGACTGTTATGGAGAAACGTGTGAAAAAGAAACGCGAGCAAGCACAAATGGTTTTCTATTTGGACCTGGAAAAGATTTATCTCCTCCCGATGCTTTATTTCCTCCAACATATTAGAACATGATTAGACGCTGATGCTATCAGATCACTAGAATGCAAATAAATAGGGTCGATCCCAGCAGGTTTGCGGTGTGCCCCGCACGCGGGCGGCCAAAGCAAGGGGCGGCTGCATGCCGCATCATATAATTCTTTTAATCAACCAAAATTCCTCAAGAATTTCTAACAAGATAACTTATAATAAGTCGAATAAATATGCTGAATTTTAAATGTTCAGTTATCAAAGTAAGTAAACCAACAGCAAAGCATATTGAGAAAAATGGAATGTTAGAGCACATTGTGTTGGTCATTCATCCATTAATATCAACTCTTTGCACACATGCTTCATTTGGTTGCAAAATTTGTGACAGAACCGGTAATCAGGCATGGATACAAGGGAGGCGCAATGACGGAAATCCCCCCCCCCCCCCCCGAAGAATGAAAGGGTGCCTTCTAATGCTTACCCCCGCCTCCCCCAAGCTTTTATTGACCCTTAAACAATGAAGAAATATTTTACATAAAAAATACTATACTGATAAAATACTCTCGCAAATATTTCAAACAACAAATTATGTGTTCAACAGTCGTGGATGCGTGGAGACTAGAGAGACAATGGAGAATTGCGACTCCCCTGAGAGTCAAACATATATGATTTACGAACTAAAATTTTTAATTTTCCCCCTTTACAACAATTTTTTCTAATTAGAATCACGAATGAACTGCCCAGTTTCAGATCAGGTAGGAGGACAGGGCCCTTGCCCCGGGTAATAAATTTAAGTTTGGCTCCAAAACGAAGATCAAAAAGGATGCCATCACCTCCTTGACGAGACAAAAGAAGGCTTCAAACTGTTTGGAAAATTTCGCTAGTTGAGCCACAGATCTTGAGGATCCAATTATGTCTTTTATTCATCCTTTCTACCTTAATTTAATCAAACATAGCTTAAAAATGATGGCTCCAAAACCCAAAATGTCTTGTCTGGGGACAGCCCTTCCTAACGTCATCAATAATTGTTCAATGGCATTTTTCGAATTTCTGTTTTGAAATGTTTGTGGTAGAGGGCCCTGAAATCCATTGCCTAACATTACTTTCAAAGATTGTCTGAATTAGCATCTCTAGAGAGGCCAAAAAAAAAAAAAAAAAACCATCCCCTCTCACTTAACGCATTCAAAAACAAACTAAAATTGCGTTTTTCAATCATCAGTTTCGAAGAACTATCGGGGAAATACCCCGGATCCCCCTTTTCTCCAACGTAATCACTATAGCTCAAAATTTCGTCCTTAGACGGTTCCGTGGAGCCACCAAACCCTTCCTTCCTAAACTAGCCTGAAATTGACTTCACTTTCAAAAACAGTTCGTGGGGGCACAATGAATCCCCGCCCGCTCTTTGTACCTTCAATATCAAACAATGCCTACAAAATACGATTTTGGGATCTCAATTTCTAAAAAAATTCGTTCTTTCTAAAAAATTCCGACAGGCATTCCCCATCAATTGCCGAGGTGAGGTGGAGAAAAGTCTTTAGTTGTATTTTTCAGATATTAATATCGAAAAATATTCAGAAAGATCCGCTGAACCTTTCCAGTTTCCTTAACGTCACCAAAGATATTACACAATTGCGCTTTTAGAAATATCCGCTTGAGAGCTCCAGAACCCTTCCTTCACAAAAATAGCCTAAAATTGATTTTAGTTCCGAAAAATATTTCAGTTCGGAACGTTTTCCCGTTTCCCCTATCGTGTCCAAATATAACCAAAAATGTGTTTGTGAAACAATAATGCCGATAAATTAGCGGATGAAAGATACTAGACCCCCTACCGTCACCAAAGACAGCCTAAATTTGAATTTTAAACTTAAATTTAGAAAACTTTCGATAGGAGACGACCGAATCTCCCTCCCTCCAGCAACGTCAACAAAGATAACCCAAAATTGCGTGTTTAAAACTTCTGTTTCAGAAAAATTTTCGGGAAGAGCGTCGATCCTTCGTAAGATAAGGTCAAAAAATAGCTGAAAATTGACATAAATTTTGAAAAAAAAATTTTTAAGAACTTCAACATTACTTTTCCCCTCAAGTCTCGAAAAATTTCCTATAATTGCGATTTTTGACGTCAATATTGAAAATTTCTCCATGGACCTTGAATGTTTCCGACTCTTTTGTCCTTGCAACCAAACACAACCAAAGATTAATTATAGCTATTTTTTATACGCCAATTTCGAATATTTTCTGAGGGCGATCCCCCCCACCCCGTTTCCTCCCTTATAAACACCCCTATAACTACTGTAAAGCATTCCTTAAAAATACACTACAGCTTCTTGCATAAAGAACTAAATTTTTACTGCATCTAAAAAGTAAATAACTGTTATTCAACATGAAATACTTCAAGATGCACAAAACGAATGACCAATGGGAATGAAAAACATAAAATAAAACACGGTACGCACAGCATGTAGTAAAATCAAAATGATGCACTATAATAGTACAGTAGATACAGCCAGGGGCGGCATTTCAGTATTTCATTTGGGGGGTCGAGTTTCTTAAATATGTATTACCACAGTGCGGTAACAAACACACATTAGCTAACAGGAAGTGGTCATAAAATCGATTTAATATGAATAAAAATTAGTGCTTAGAAGCAATTAAAACTTTGATTCATTTTCTAATAAGTTATCATACAAAACATCTCGATACTGAAGTTTTTATACCTTTTGGAAAAGTTTTAATGCATGTTTTTTGGAATTCAGAAGAGCAGGGAATCGTCTTATTATCAGTGCCCATTGTCGTGCTGTTTTGCCAGTACAGCTAAATAAAAAAGGTTTTTTCTTTCTTTTTTTTTTCTTTTGCCCATTGTGCTTCGAAAATATTTCTCTAACCTAACAAAAAATTTTCTCTACCAGCTGAGCTGATTGGAATAGTTAAAAAATAATTGAAGTAACAAAGTTATGTTTGAAAACACTTTTAATGTCTTGCTCTTCAAAATCACACAGGCAACTTCAAAAATAGCGAGGAGCTTAATTTTTCATCATTGAATAATCTAGTCTCGTCGGCGCTCTCAGCTTCAATGAGATGTCATCTACCACCAGCTCTGTTATTCACTATTCCAGGCTGAAGAGTTCACAACAAGGACGGAACTGCAGTCTCTGGATGTGATAATCGGTCTGTCGGTATATTGCCTGTAATTTTTCTTGGCTAGTGCCAAAAATTTTACTCATAATTGAAACATTTTATTTTTCGTTTTCAAAAAATCCAATCCAGATAATATAGAGCCAACCATGCAGAAAAATAATTATCATCAAATCTTGTGTTAATTTTATTCGAAAAATAATCTATTACTTCATACAAAATATTAAAAAATCAGTGTTTGACTTCACATCATCATGTGGATTTTTCTTTTTTTAGCGCCTTTTTAAAACTGGCTCGGAGGAAGAATTTTTTTGAAAACGTTTCACCATTGACTGAAATATGCATCTATGTAAAATCTATTTTCAATTTCAATTGCAGATTGAACTATGGTATGAACGCACAGATCAATTGTAGATTGAACTGTGGTTTGAATATTCCGAAAATTAAGTGTGGCGGATTGAAGATATTTTGATAGAGTAAAGCATATTTAAAACACTTTCCGCAATAGAAACAAATTGAATAAAAATTCAAACGAAGTCATACATGCTGAAGGGCATGAGCTTTTTTCACCATTGAAAGAATCGCTTTGCAATACTTCTCACAGTTGTCAAATCACTGCTTTGAAGTTATAGGGAAAGGTTTTTATGGTTTTAACTCTTGAAGACCATCTTGTAAGTATTTCGAGATTGCATAACTATAGAGTCCCATAAAAGGTATTTGTTGATATGTTTTCTTTTAATTCAATAAGCACATGCATTTTTAAGAAGTTTCTATGAAAGCAGATAATGCACTGAGCAGCTGAAACGTGTTTCTAGCAAAAGAAAGCGATGAACACTCATTAAATAAATATACACTTAAAAAATGAGCATAAAAGTGAATGTAAAATATCAAGGAATTTTCTTGAGAAAACCATACAGCCACACCACTTTGCACGAGCCTCTCATATTGGACATACCATCGTTACATTGGGCACACAAGTATGAAATATTTAGCCGTGAAAAGGCAGAAAAATACTTCGTGAATTTCTAAGTCATCATCCAAATAACGAAAAACACTTTTTCTAGTCTGGGAATGTGTCGAGTTTCATCAAATAGTTACTGAGAACCAGCGAGATTTTTTTAATGAACATTGATTTCCGACTTACATAAATTGAATTCACCCATTTTCTATGATTCTGCTTAAAAAAATTGGGGGTGCGACCGCTTCCTCTTGACCCCATTATTTGGCACCCCTGGACACAGCAACAATATTTAAGAGTTAAAAAAGAAAGATAGGGATTTATGCTCCATGATCAGATCGTTATTCTTATTTAATATATTTTTAAATACGGTTGCGCCTTTTCTTTTATAACGTTTCAATTTGTGGTTATTAATCCACTTTACGAGAGCAGTTCCATTTTCATAATATTTACTTTGTTAAACTGCTCTCCAAGCTTCAATATTGAAACTAAGTTATGAACTTTTACGGATATCTCTTTGTTTTGACTTTTAGTTGTACGTATGGAAGATTAAATCATACTTATTGTCGTGCTACCGTCGACGTTTCGTAGTTTTTCAAGCATATCAATAATCTTAGCCTTTTTAAATTTTTTTATCAGAAACTTTCTTTTTCTTCCCACTTTCACAAACTTTAGATGAAGGTGAGATTATGTTTCATAAACTTTTATATTTAGAATGAAAAAAAAAAAAGATGATAAAGATGATGAGTGGTTATTTGATGCACTAGACTAGTTTGTAGCGGGAACTTTGACTGTCAGTGATTCTTAAAGGGATGTAATAACATTCACTTAATCAATATTTAGTATCCAATAACGAAACTGATACTTCCTTCCAAAAAATTTCGTGTTGTAGTCGAAAAATTCGCGTTAGCTCTAAAATTCGTTACACGTGAAAAATTCGCGTTATAGCCATTTCGCGTTATAGCCGTAAGTCGAATCGCGTTGTATCGGGAGTCGACTGTAGTCAATAAAAACAAAGTAAGGAGGAAAGTTGATAAAAAAAAAAGGAACGAGCTAAGAGAAAAAGATTTAAGAGCAGTTAAATGGGCAGTTATAAAGAGTTTGTATTTTGACGGCCACAAAGATGACACCCTTTTCAAAAGACATCTGGCCATCAAAAATTAGCATATGAAGCACATGTAGTACTGATAGAAGAACCAGGTAGCAAATACATCGATCATTTATCGCTAACAGCGAAAGTGCTAAAGAAATTTCGCGATTTATAATAGGCTTTGCAAAAAAATTATAATATGAGCTTGCTTAACTTATCGGTTATTGGATGCGACGGAACAAATGTAAATACGGGATGGGAAGGTGGGCTAATTCGTTTACTTGAGACATATCTCAAACGACCTTTACAGTGGAACATACACTGTTAAAAATTCAGGAAGATTTTCAGCAGATCTGTTTTGTATTTGTGCTTTTAACGTTGAATGTAACTGTACAATCTCAGCACAAAGGTATTTATGTTTATTCCGTAGGAAAATAAGTTTTAAACTTTGTAAAACGGGACAAAAGGGCACCCAGAAGCTGTCTGTTGGGACAACGGGACGAACAATTCAAAAACGGGACAGCCGCGTTCCAAACGGGACGTCTGGTTACATTTGTTCTGAGGCTACTTTTCATATTTGTTAGTGGGGTGGGGTGGGATTAGTTGGAAGAACCAGTGTACGTGTAATGGATTACATTGAAATAAAGTAATTCTTTTTGCGGGGTGGTCAACATCCGCGATATGTTTCATTGTTACACTGCAATTAAGCATTATTTACTTATTAGAACACATCCTGTTTTAATTTTTGTTTTGCGTTGTTTCGCTTAAGCTTCTCCTTACCCGTCTCAAGTATATCCTTGGAGAAAAAAAAAGAGTATAAACATTTTAAAAGAATTTGACTAAATTTATCGGGGAGGTCTAATGACATCTCTTGGTTAAAATGATGAGACACTTGGAAACTAAGGAAAAATCTGCAAAACTTCAGTATCAAAAAAAAAAAAAAAAAAAGGAGGGGGGTACAAGAAAGTTACATTTAATTTACTTTCTGCATTTGTTTTCCTTTTTTTTTTTTTTTTTCTTTGATATTATTACTCGTATAAACGATGCTCCACGGCAATTACGAGAAAGTCATATTTAATTCCACAGTTCAAAATATAACGTTAATGTCATCCTTGGTCCCCTTTTCTTAACAAACCATTTTTGTTAACAACTTTTTGAAACATAAAATATATTCATAGAATTAGTTTCATTTCTTAAGGATTGAAAGAAGAGGTTTTTAATCTTAAACTGTATTTAGATTCTTTTAGTTTAAATAAAGAATATTCTATAAAACATGCTGAAAAAAGATCAAAATTTGATTTGGGTTGAAAAAATTACATAAAAGACTGCATGAAAGAAAAAAATAGATGAATGCATTTACTGAATTCTCATAATAGGGTAATAAGTTTATGGAAAACAAGAGTCTGAAAAAATGGCAACATTTAATTTAAATGTATATTTAAAATGTTAGCAACTTTGAGGAGTTTACATTTTCTTGAATTGCAGAACGTTTTCTTTCTAACAAAATCTTAGGCATTAAGTATATACAGTAGGTCGGGCCAAAAAACACTTTTTTACATCGCTACTTTAATAGTGCGTAAAACTTTTTGCTGGGTAAAATATTTTTTTTGATCGAATAATATCTTCTGCCCCCACATCCCATTAGAATTTCGGAAGTTATAATGAAAAATATTTTTTTTTCTCTCAGTATTTAGGAAATAATTATTTCTTAATATTGCTATTGCAATGGCGAAGAAAAGGTTTCTACTTAGTTTTGTGGTCGTGTCCAGAGATTTGAACAGCAGTCCAAGTCGGATAAAATTTATCTCAACGCCCATGAACAGTTTTTTATTGATCCAAACGTATCAAAAGTAGTTTCGTATGGAATTTAAACAAAGACCATTGCTTTATTTTTGGGGTTTATAGCATAACGCTACAAATACGAAACAAACAGTTACACTCGGAAGCATGATTTTTTCGCCTAAAATTTCATAATGCAATCAATAATTTTTGTCGGAGTGTTTCTTTGGTTTGTTTCCCCGGACTTCCTGTCGTTTCCCCTTTTGACCATCTGTATGCTATAAGCTATAATTGAAAGGGTCCGACAATTCCTTTGGTCTGTCCACTATCTTAGCGTTCGGATAGATTTCTTAAGCGGTGCTTGTTCTTAAATTTCATTTCCGTTCGGTACGGCTTCTCGTGCAGCCGATACCGCACGCGCGGCGGACGATTCCTCAATCCCTTCTCGTTAAAAAAGAGTGACAAGCGGCCGGTGTGCGGTTCTTTTTCCATGCGGCCACTCACAATAGAACGGATGCGCTTCCGCTGCGGGAGAGCTCTGCCCTGAGGAACCTCCCCCCTTGCTTTTAATCGAAAATGGAGACATCCTTCGTGATACATGAGAGGGGTTAGGCAATAAACTGTTTTACCAGCTGGACCGGGTGTCTTTCTGGACACATACCTCTAACTAAAAGCGGGATGTTTCTTATCGGTTAAAGATGCCGCCACGGAATTGAGTAAATAAGGGAGAACGTGTTTGTAAATTTTCTCATAGTACAGGGGTAGCATAAAAGAATATCCCGGTTTTCAAAATTTATATTTCATAAAGTATTACACATACCACTATAAATGATACATAAAATAAAGATAAACTGTCCCTTTTTTTTTAACATATGTATTTACTTAAACATGCACGTTCCGCACTAGCGCAGCCAACTATTCCTTCTGGTGGGGGGTTTTTTGGTCACGAGTCCTTACACGTGTATTAACTACTGTATTAAGATTGGCAATAATGTTAAATCTAAGACCTCTAAGGGGGTTACCCCTAAACCCCCCACTTTGCTGCGCCACTGACGATCCACAACGCTAGATTGGCCGTGCAGGTGATGATGATTTACCCTTTATGCGTTCGCAAGCCAGATCACCAAACCCCGCGTGATTGTTTTTAAGGGGTTTCGTCAAAGACAGTGTTTATACACCACCATTGCCGACAACATTATACGAACTGAAAGTTCACGTAAGTGTAGCAATACGAAAAATTGACAGTAAAACACTCCAAAATGTATGTTAGATGTGTGTCGCGTTGTGAAAGGGCACATCTTACATTTGTGAGTGAAAAGAAACTAGGGCAGTTTATGATCATTTATAGTGCTAAGTGTACGAGTTTATGAAATATAAATTTTTAAAACCGGGATGCTAACCCTGTATATTGCCTTCGTTTTTTCAAGGCTTTCTATGCCGCATCCTTGGAGCTCTGCCGGTATCGTATTTCTGGCTGTATTGTATTTTCCTTTTACCAAGCAAAGGAAATCCAAAGGATGCATTTGGTTCCCCCCCCCCCCCCCGCCCATCCAATCTTCCATACTGATATAGTATATGGGCATAATCATTGCTGAATTGACTTTTAATTTTGATTGTTTACTTGTTAAAAACCAGTAATTTGTTTGAATCGTTGTTGGTCTTGGTCTAAAAAAAAAAAAAAAAAATCCAGCGTAGCACCAGTGAGGTTGTTTCCTTCAGTCAAAAGTACTACCTACTTTTAGTCACTGAAATTGATAGAATAAGCAAAAAAATAAATAAATAAATAAATAAAATTTAAAATAATAATAAATAAATAAATAAATAATATGGAATGAGAAAAAACTTTCCTTTCCACACGCTTAATTTTAAAGTTTATTTTTTAAACTTCCTATTTTGAAAAGGCGTGGTTTTTAGAAGCGTATTAAGTATTGCGCTCTACGCTTGCTATCAACCATATCGTTGCCAACACATGCGAGTAAAGAAGCTAATTAAATATTGTGCTCTGTGAATGTCATCAGTAAATAGCACTTCATCATTTGTGATGTCATCGGCAGAAGCATAAGCAATGAAAGTGAACTGATTAAAGTAATTTTTTTTAATATTAAACTTAGTCAAGTTATTTAAAAAATAGTCAGATCCAATGTTATTAAACATGCTCTTTTTTAAAAAAAAAGCCTTTTAAAATTACGGAAACGACCCCATTACAAGCTTGCCGGATGAAGAAAATTGAAATAAGAGCCAGACGAATTTTTGACCATCCTCATATATATAATAGGAATGATCGAGTAACGCGACTGACGTCATCAACAATGAAACTCGCGTCACGGCATGATAATTTGATAATATTGTTTTGGAATTTTGACATGCAGGGAAATCCTTTACTTCGACAAGGCTGTTTTGGATCCGGCAACTTAACTGTTTTACTGGTAGGACTCATTTTAGGAGAATGAACGTTATCTACTGGAGTTTAGGATTAATTCACTGGAGTTAAGGTTAAAATGTCAACTATTAAAAGTATCACCAAACAGAGCAATTTCTTTCTAAAATGTAAAAGCAGTTTTCACCCGCCATGCTTTGATGGGCGACTTTCTAGTTAAGAAATATAATTCAATTAGAAACAGTTATATTAAAGTTTAATAAAACAATGAGAAACAGCAAAAACGATGAAGTCCATGAATCGAAAAAAAAAGTATCATCCCTTTCTTGATTGAATTTTATTCTAAAAACTACTCCAAAATGATCAGGGGGTCCTCATGCTCCAAAAATCTGCCCGGAGAAAAGTAGCAACAGATAACAATTTCTTCTGTCAAGAAATAGTGCTAATTTCTGTGATTTTGTAAGATAAATTACCCCATAAGAGCAGATACGGATCAAGAATGTTGGGGTCCCCTGAGAGTCCAGGATAATGTAGTGGAATGCAAAGGTATAGAATGAAAAGTTGGTAATTTAAAACTGTTCGCAAAAATGCATTTTCTATCACAAAAATAATAATAATAATAATAATAATAATAAAGTGAAGTAATTTAGAGACAGTCGACATTTAATAATAACACTTGTAGTTTTTTTCTTACCTATAGTAAACAAAATAGACCTTCAGGTCAGGCTCCGTTCCCGGCTCTTAAAAGCTAGCGAACTCCTGTGAGATGGTGTGTCCTGTGTGTGTGTTAATTAGTGGCGTATTGGGTCGATAATGTGTGCCGGGAAAAAACACTTGACCGGCGCCTTCTCCTATTTTCGTAACCCCCCCCCCCCCCCGATCCGCCAAGCTCAACTAACAAATTAAACTTGACGAACTTCCTATTAGAGGAGTATATAATCCTCAGCCCTTTATGAGGACTGAAGCTTTTGCGCTCCCTCCAGTTCGTCGAAATAAGAGATTTCATTTCTTTTTTATCTTCCTTGGGTGATATTAGAAAAAGGGGTGTTCTGGGTATTTGTGGGGGAGGGGGTATGCTCAACCCGAAGTTTTTCGAAACTGAAGTCCAAAACGCGATTGCGGGAAAATCTTAGATAACGTTAGTGAACGTAGAAGGAATGAGATTTGGGACTCTTCATGGAAATTTTTCGAAATAAGTCTCAAATGCGCAATATAGTAAGCCATCGTAGGTGAAGTTAGGAGGGTTGGGGTTCGGAAAAACTCCTCGGAAGTTTTCCGATATTGCAGTCTTAAAAACGAAAACTCAGACTGTTTTTAAGAATTTTGTAGCAATGCTGAGGTCTGAGGTTCTCCATCGGAGTGTTTTTGAATACTAGGTTCTAAAAACGAAATTAATGATGTGGAGAGGTGAATTGTTCAGATCTTTTCCTCCGGATTTTTTTTTTAAATTAAAGCCCTAACGTAACTGTAGATTATCTTTGTTGACTTCAAGGATGAAGATTGGGCATTCTCCTATGAAAATATTTAGAAGTTCGAGTCCTAAAAAAAATAAAAGAATGACTATTTTTTAATAATTTTGGGGAGGGATAGAGTCGGGGACACACTCACTGAAATTATTCAAAATTGAAATCCTAAATATGCTTACGTCTGTCATCTTTGATAACTTCAGGTGAAAACATGGGTTTTGGGGACTTTCCCTGGGAATTTTTTTCAAAATTGAGGTCTTAAATACGAAATTTTAGACGATCTTTAATAAGGGAAAACGGTGCGTTTGAGGGGTTGTCCCCGAAAATTTTTTGATATTGAAGTCTTAAATACGGAATTTCCAGACTTTTGGCTATCTTTGATAAAACCTGAAAATGAAAAAATGGAGATCGGGTTACTCCTCTCCGGCAATTTTTCGAAATCAAAAGTTCGAACATCTAAAAATTAAACTTTACACGAAGTTCTCTAAATTTGTGACAGGATTCTCGTGGGCGTGGGAGGAGGAAGCTTTCCCACAAAGTTTTTTTTTTTAATTGATGACATGAAACGCTGTTTTAGATGTTATTAAATGTGGGACTGTTACTGTTGCTACCCTTTTCAGGGGTCAACGATAGTAAAAAGCCTCCCCCCCCTATGAAATTGATG
This sequence comes from Uloborus diversus, assembly GCF_026930045.1. Taxonomy (NCBI): domain Eukaryota; kingdom Metazoa; phylum Arthropoda; class Arachnida; order Araneae; family Uloboridae; genus Uloborus; species Uloborus diversus. The sequence goes on from NC_072736.1 coordinate 134,362,220, forward strand.
GCCCATTAATTGTTTCAAACGTATTTAAAATTAAGAGAAAGAGAATGTCTTCAGCTTCTGGTTTAAGAGTCTGGTCATTACTACATCTAAATATTGACAATATGAACCTAATCATGAGAATAATATTCACTCAAAAATAGGTGTGGGGTGTGAGGGCTTGTCCCCCGGAACTTTTATGATTTTGTAGTTTTCAAAATGCATTTTAAACGATTTTTGCTCATGTTAGGAGGAGAAGAGGAAAGGCGGGGCTCCCTCGTCCATTTTCTGGATTGAAACGTTAAAATTAAAAAAAGGGGGTTCTGAGGCTCTCCCGGGGAATTTTTTTCGAAACTTTGGCTCTTGAAACACAGTTTTAGACGATTTTGGTTGTATTATGGAAAGGAGATATTCGAGGGTCCACCCCGGAAAATTTTCTAATTTGGGGTTTTAAAAGTGCATTCTAGATTAGCTTTGGTAATGTTACGGGCTGAAGATGTTCGTTGATGCTCCACGACCATATTTCGAAATTGAAACTTTAAAAACGCAATTGTTGATTATATGTGATTTTTTTAGAAAGAGGGGGTTGAGCTCTCCCCCGAAATTGTATCTGTAAAAACGCAGTTAGACTATCTGCGGTGATGTTATGGGAGGAGAGTTTTGGGGGTCCACCCTCGGGATTTTTTAAACGTAACACGTATTTTTCGTAAAAACGTAACTGTAGTCTATCTTTGGTAACATTAGAAGAACCGGCAATGTTTTGACATTGAAATCTTAAAAACACGATTGTAGGTTGTCTTTGGTAACGTTAAGAGGACGGGCATTTTTGTCCGAATTGGAAGCTCTAAAAACGCAATTTTAGTTGACTTTCAATGATGTTAGGGAGAGGAGTTCTTTGAAGCTCTACCCTGAAACGTTTTGAAATTCAAATCCTTAAAACAAAATTTAAGACAATCGTTAATTATGTTGGAGCGAGGGAGAGGATTGTTCCCCAAGAAAATTTTCGAGATTAGCTCCTAGACCGCAGCTTTTAGACGATCATTGGAAGTGTTAGCAGGCGACGACGTTTGAAGGCTCTCCTTCGGAAATTTTCCAAAATTGAAATTCCAGAAAAGAATTGTAGATTATCTCTGACGATGATATTAGGCAGTTCGGAGGCTCCTCTCAGAAAGCTTCAGAAGTCTCAAAAAAAAATCAGAAATCCAAAGGACGACCACCATTGGTGTATTAGAGGGAAGGGAGGGTCGGGAACCTCTGGAACTTTTAGAAATTCAAGTCCTAAAACCGAAATTTTAGGCGATCTTCAATGATGGAGTGGGGGCATTTCTCGAATGTTTGAGTGGGGGCGCTCTTCTGGAAGCTTTTTAAAATTTAAATCCTAAGTACGTTCGTAATTTTAGGCCATCTTTGATGACGGTAGTGTTGAAAACGCTCCCCCAGTTTTCCTTTTTTACACCCAAACCATTGTTGAGCGCTTTGGTTTTTCAATGAGGAATTTTAAATTACCAGCCTGATAATTTTTATTTGTTTGAAATGCAAGCGTTTGCGACCCTAATGAGAAACTTTAAAGATGCGGTAGTGGATTTGTGCTCAAGCATTCTTGGACATTTTTAGACAATGGTAATAATGCATGGTGATGGACCGTCTTAAGAGATGACGGCCCCCAGGACGAATATTTTCTGCGCCCCAACCCTCCCAGACTCTAACAGAATAAGGAGCGTATAATGGAAAAATTACCTAATATTTTATATTAATTTTTACAAAGTTGAATATGTAGTTTGAAATTTATGTCTGTCATAATAGTAAGAAATTAAATCAATTGTGTTGGTTAAAAAAAAGAATAATATTTAAAGAAAAAAAATGAAATACAATTCAGCAAGCCCTTCATATCTTGGGGCCGAGGCGATCGACAACCCTCTTATTACTACCAATGCTTAACGGATGACTGTATGATAAAAAAATCCTGCCCAGAAGAAAATTCTGGTAGCACCACCAACTTAAGCCACTCAATACAATCCTCAAACAAAGCACATTTTAATCACGTACGGTTCCTGAATTCAGAATATGAAGCATATTTTAATATTTCCAGATTTTTTTGGGGGGAAGGGAAGTGCAATGCGAACAAGCTTCGAAAAAAAATTGTTTCAAGAACATTTAAAAAATTTCATTTCGCCCTTCTTTGGCACTCGCCCCCCCCCCCCTCGTGCTCGGCGCCCTACACAGTCGCATGCCAAACTCGGATCGGCGCTGTATATATACTATCTTCTGTAACACAAGTATTAGACCTGTAATTTCGATTCCCAAACTGTTTAGGGGGGGGGGGGGGTAAATCAAGTCTTCATGGGAGCGCAGCGCCGGCGCCCACGAAATTTTTAATTACTTCACAATAATTAACGAAATAATGAAACTGTTGTAATATTCCGCAGAGCTCCTGAATCATGAATAACACTAAAGGACTATGCAATGCTGTTTACCAAATTTGTTCATTTTTTTTCCTGTTAGTTATGATTAGTTACATTAATGGCAAATATAGGGAAGGAGCTATATGTGTGTGTGTGTGTGTGTGTAAGGCTGCAGCCGCACTCCCCGCCCGCAAACTATAGTGAAACCGAAGTTTTTGCTTTTCTTTTGCTTCACTGGAAGCGATATCAAGATGAAATAAAAAAAGTTTCGACCTCAGCCCATCCCCCCTCCCCGGACTAAAACATTTACTTTGCTACTGAGTTATAGAGAGAAGGGCGCCGTAGGAGGGTTGGATGTCCAAAATGTGATGTAGGCGCCTTGATTCTAAAAAATATTGGAACCCACGGGAATTACCCAAAAATTTTAATCTAAAGGTTTATTAGTTTCTAATGAATTCAAGTCGGCGCTGAATGTTTACTTATTGTTGTTTTGACGATTCGTGAATTGATAGTTTAAAAAAAAAATCCTATGAAGTATATCACTTTTATTTTGAAAAAAGAGGGGAAAATTCCGACACCATTTTTTTGGGGGGTGAAGGAAGTAGATTTGGATGGGAACGAGAAAAGCATTTTACATTAATGTTTTTGAATAAACCAATAAATGGGGGTTACTTTGATTTTAAAAAATCCTATTACGTAGTTTTATGATGTCAAGTCGTCTTATTCTGGCGCCGCAATATCCAGTACAAAGTCCTTAAAAAAAAAAAAAAAAGAGTATGGCACCGGCGCACCGGGAATTTTCCCGGTATCCCGGCGGCCCAGTACGCCACTGGTAACGGTAACTGAAAAGCAGTAAATGCACTATTAAATACTTTTAACTATGTTTGAAAGCCCTAAAAGCTACAAAGTGATCAAAAGCTGTACTTACTTGTTATTTCAGATAATTAATCCTAGAAAAGTTGTATTTTAATCCAATAGTGTACTTCATTCAACGTGAAAGACACAGAGATGCAACCATCATTTGTCAGCCATATTGAAGTGGTTGAATGCATGTCTAAGGCAAACGCGCATGCGCAGCAAGTCTTTCTGTGATTGCATGTCGTTTTGGCTCCTCTACTCCATTTCCTGGCTAGTATTGCACTTTAGGGCTCTATGCTTTCACCTTAGAGGGAATATATTCACTCATCTGTAACCCCTGGTTATAACAGTGAATGCATGCTTATCATTTCCATAAGCATACTCTTTGACAATCTTACCTATTGCATTAGAGTTTATATTGAAAATCACGATGTAACACAAATAATTCTTATCAATGTACAAAACCCTAATTTTTAGTAAAGAAGGTAGAGTACATTAACTGAGCTCTCTTAATAGGAAGCAAAATAATTTATGGAATGAGTAATCTAAAACATGATAGATTTCTAACTCATTATTGCTATCAAAACAGGGCAGAACGAAAAACGTGTTCTCAAATTCATAAACTAGAATGTGCAACAATGACAGTTACAATTTATGAAAGAATAACAAATAAACATTTTGAGAACGTGAATAAACAACAGGTGAGTGAAAATTACGTCTCCTGACTCAGATCATACATTTATCAATCCTGTTTTGTTTATTTTTAATTAGCCAGTGAACGATCATATCATGTTATAAACTGTAGCTTGAAATGATTCACATTCCATTGTATGACTGAGAACAATGTGTCTTGTTCTATCCTTCTTACTAGTAATGACTGAGTGCATTAGCATGTTTTTACTTCTACACTTATTTTGCTTTTTACTGAGAAAATTCATTAGATATTTTCGTAGAAGATTAATTGAGGCAGTGAGAAGCAAAGGGATGCAAGTGGACATTTTCAAGTTTTGAGTAAAACGCGTTTAAAGATAACGTCCTACACTGTTAAAACTACAGGTTGCGTTTGGCACCTTTCAGGGGTGAAACGCTTATTCACCAGCGACACCCAATACGGAGCCGGAATGGCACCTGTTACTAGGGTGAAAAATGAGCACCTTTTAAAAGACAGGCAGCGCGGGGGAAAAGAAGGAACCTTCGGAGAGAAAAATTGCACCCTCACTGATTTCTACAGTAGATCCTCTTCCCCCTCCCCCCTATCGTGTGCGTTTTTGAATATTATTGTGTTCTATTTATTGTTTGGGTTTATGATAGACAAAGTCTTGGTACTTTTTTCACATTGAATTCATTTTCGATTAAAACTTGTCATTTAAGGCATTTGATCACATTTCAGACTTTCCAACATAATATAGAAGTGTTCATGACTTTAATTCCTCTATCTGAGTTCTAACTCTCATAAAAACCCTTGGATTGCTCAGTAGTTTTAAATGATTTTGACATTTACTATAGCATGATACTAAAAAATAAGAGTGTAGGCATTTATGGATAATTTACAAGCACAGCCAAAAATATTCAGTTATATTACAATCACGGAAAAATCAAATCGTTTCATAAAATGCAGGCGTTTCATAAATGTTCAAAATATTTTAATCAAGAGTAACATATTGATACGTATTATATAGTTCGACATTTGAATACCTATTTGAACATAAGTAATCTAAAAAATAATCTAAATCTCTCTCTTTTTTTCTTTGTTAAATAGAAACTTTTTTGACATTAAAAATCAAAACAAATTTTTAGCATCCAATACATAATGAAAAGCATTGGAAACGGAAATTAGAGAGAGAGTAAAAAAATAAACGCGTCTAGACACTGCATTCGGTTTTTGAAATAACACCAACGAAATATTTTCACGTAATGAGTCATGGCATGAAACACACAGAGAGATTTCTTTTCAAAGCTTTTTTTTTTCTTTGCTACGTCTACGCAGATATTTTATTGAGAAGATAAAGACCTTTAATGTATCTGCTGTAGGAGTTAGTATGGAATTTTAATCCATTATAATTGTCTGTTCAAATTTGAAAATTTAAAAAATTTAATGTACCAACAACTACGTTGCAGCATCGTCGTCCGCCATTAAAGTGGCTGAATTGAACTTGTGCCGGAGTGCACAGCGCATGTGCGAGCGAGGCACCTTTGCGGAGGAAAAGAGTCGCTATTGGCTACTGCAGTAGCTGATGGCCCTTCATTACCTTCTTTCATCCACTGAGGTGCTAAAACATATCGGAACAATATTTCCTAGCCTCTGTGGCACCGTCTTTGCACCCTACGGCGGAAAATCGCACCCAGCTGGCACCTCTGGTTTTAACAGTGTAGGTATGCTTTCATTGAATTTTTTTTTCTAAATCATGCTGTATAGCAGCAACTATCAAGACCATCTCTTGCCCCAAGACAAAGGAGAGGTTTACCTACCATGTGCACTGGTTATATCCAAATTTTTAATTTTGCCACTTACATCCCTTTGCTTCTTACTGCCTCAATTCATGAGTTAATTTCAGTTTAGTTATGTTTACATTGTTACCAGGTTTCCAGAGTGAGTGGCCACCTTGTAACTTTATTGAAACTAACAGCAATCACTGGACTAAGCTATAATATTACTGAAACACTTACAGTGGTGGACAAAATTATAGACTCAATTTTTTTTTCTTTTGTTTCAATTACAACATGACTCAATTTAAATTACTTTCATTGAAGTAAAGATGAATAGTTGAAGAAATAGTTCTAAAATTAGTACATCTTAACAATTAAATTAAAAATTTCATAAAATTAGAAAATTTGCAAATTTAATATTTTACCATTATGTGAAACCTGGACAAAAGTATAAACTCAGAGGTAAAAAATCCAGGATTACGAGAAAGTTTCGTTCCAAAATGTTAATTTAACGCCATAGAATGAATAAATGTTGCCATTAGTGATTGCTAAAAGTTTTGTTTTTGGAAATTAATGAGAAACATATAAATGCACCGCTGGACAAAATTATAAACTCACTTTTTTTTTTCTTTTTTTTCAATCATAATTTAACTCAGTTAAAAAACTTTTTGTTCCAGTAAAGATAAATAACTGACTAAATAGTCCTAAATTCAGTATAACTCATAAACTTTATGAAATAAATAATTTAATTAAAAAATCTCAACTTTAATATCTTTATAATACATGAAACCTGGACAAAAGCATCAACTCACAAAAGTAAGAAACTCTAAAGTTTGGTAGAATTTTATTCAAATACTTAATCATTTAATGTCCAAAAATGAACCAATGCTGAATTACAAAATTACAAACTTACAATACTGCATAAAAACAATTATAAGCTAACAAAATTTTAATTTTTTTTTGAGTTTAATTAAGTTACATTTGCAATTGCTTCAGTAAAACAAAAGCATAGATTTAGGAAAATGTAATTTTGCTATTAACATGGATAAATTGAAAAAAAAAAATCGATATTTGAAATGTTTTAAAAATTAACACTGCATTAAATCTAGCCATTAGTGTAAACTACAAATTTTTAAAAACGAGTTAGGCTCCCAGTTTTCGGAATTACCTCGAATATGCGAATGGGCATGTAGATTTCACAAGCGTTTCCAACAGCTGCAGTGGCATATGGTTCCATGCTAAAAATATTGCCCTTTTTAATTCCTCTATGGTTTGGTACTGCTGCCAATCATGATAAACTTTGCGAACCATGGTCCCCCAAAGATTTTCAATCGGATTCAGATCCGGACTACGAGCTGGCCATTTGGTAACTTTGATACCCCAGCGCTTGAACCATTCTTTTCTACTTTTCGCTGTGTGTACACTCGCCTTATCTTACTAAAATAACCAGTTACCTCCAGGAATCAGATGAGCAAAAGGTAAGAGATGATCTTCCAGTATTAATTGCTAATCTTCAGCGTTCTATCTTCCATTAAGAAATGCCAATCCTGCTTTACCATGCTGAGAGAGTTATTTATCTTTACTGGAACAAAATTTTTTTTGACTAAATTAAATTATGATTGAAAAAATGAAAAAAAAAATGAGTTTATAATTTTGTCCAGCGATGCATTTATATGTTTCTCATAAATTTTCAAAAACAAAACTTTTAGCAATCACTGATGGCAACATTTATTCATTCTATGGCGTTAAATTGACATTTTCGAACGAAACTTTCTCGTAATCCTGGATTTTTTACCTTTGAGTTTATACTTATGTCCAGGTTTCACGTAATGATAAAATATTAAATTTAGAAATTTTCTAATTTTATGAATTTTTTAATTTAATTGATAAGATGTACTAATTTTAGAACTATTTCTTCAACTATTCATCTTTACTTCAATGAAAATAATTTAAACTGAGTCATGTTGTAATTGAAACAAAATTAAAAAAAATTGAGTCTATAATTTTGTCCACCACTGTAGCAATGAAATATCTGAATTATTTGTTTCTGTTAGAGCGAAGTAAATTTAAATATCATACATTATGTGTAAAAAAGATAGTTCAAACCACAAAACAGAATCTGATATAATGAGTAGAATAAATTTTACATTATGATGATTTTATGCGTGAAAAAAAATTAATTTTTAAGACAACTTTGAAGCTCCATATTTCTAAAACTATTAAGAGATCACTTATAAAAATTTTACCACATATTTACTACTGTAAGAAGGTGGTACAGTTAAATTTTCGTAGCTTTTCGTTCAGTCTCTTTAAGATATTGAAACTTAAATTTAGCATTTTTTTCTCAAAGATGCTAAGTTAAACTAACTATATAATAAAATGGACTTTTTCCAGACGGTTCATACTGCTTCTGAGAATAATTCTATAAGATGTCTACTTAAGGGGGAAAAGTAATAGCGAGTCTCACTTCTTCTACTGATATTTTTATGCTAAAAATTTAAATTTTCAGGCGGAAAATCTTATTTGTACTCCAATGTTACACAAATTTGTTAATAAATACCAGAAAAATAACTATTATAGAAATTTAGGCTATTGAAATGTGGTTGCCAAAAAATATTCTGAAGGTTTAAAAATTTTTAATCCACTGTTTCAGACTTCCAATATAATAGTTAATTAACAGGCAAAAATATAAAAAATCAAAAATAGTGAGCAACATGGCCTGTATGATTTCACATGGATTGACCATTTAGTAAGCTTAACTTTTGTATCCCATATTCTCTTTCCTACATCATTTGCTAAAAATTGCAAGTCATGGTCTAAAAGAACAGACTCTGTGTCGTCATATCCTCTCTCTCTCTTTTTTCCGTCATCGAAATCAGAATTTTATCTTAAAGACCATTTGTGTCTAATAGCTAATTTTCACATCCTCCTAAGATAAATGGGTCTCTTAAGGGGATGAGGCCATAAGGGGTCAAATTTTCAGAAAACATTTTGTTTTGCTTTGTTTTGTTCTGAAGTTGAATGCAAATTTTCATCTCACAGCTTTTGTGATCTTGTGATAGCACACCTGATCAAGTTTGAAACTCAAATACAAGAGGGTCAATGCTCTAAAAAAAAAAAAAAAAAAAAAAAAAAAAAAAAAAAAAAAAGATTAGAATACGAAAACAAATATTTTTCCCCTAAACTGTACATTTTAAAGTAATCAGGTTGTAATTTAACATGTTCATGAAAAAGATATATTATTATACATAGTCAGTAATATCACCATTTTTAGAAATTTCATAACTTTTGGGTTTTAATTATAATGCCAATAAAGTCAGTGTAAAAATCTTAACTTATTAGTTCCGTCTACAAGCTATTTTTTGAAGCAAAGTTTCTGCTAGACATTTATGAAAAGCATTTATTGGTGTCAGGGTGCCCCACCCTTTAAATAGCACGAAGACTAGCCCCCCCCCCCCCAAAAAAAACCCTCAAAAGGGGAAACCTCCTTCAAGCCCCCCTAAAAATTACAATGGCACACTCTGCTCCGTAACCCCCCTACGCCCCCCCAGGGGCACCCCTGATGTTACTTTTTCAGTAGTTCAAAAGTATTTGGAACATTCAGATCACCTGTAGCATTATAAGAATTGTAAAAGTGAAATGAAATAATTTCCTTTCTGATCAATAGGTAGGGTTATGGCACCAGTAACAGACATGATTAAGACATAGCTCTCATGTTAACTCAATTTTATGAGAATTTTAATGTATTTAGACTTTTCAAAGTATTTTTCTCTTATGCAACTACATCTCATCTAACCCTTGGCTGCTTCTGGATCCTCTAAATTAGCTTTTTTTTTTTTTTTAATTTGCTCAATTTTGAAAAAAGGTCCCACCTCCATAACAGACACCGAAAAATCTGATGATACCCAGTAATAGATAGGAGGAAAGGATGTGTAATAGACAAAATTCCCTTTTTCTCTTCAAAATGTGTAAAAGTTCTTTATTTTTAGAACTAAAGTCTTATTAAATTCAAATGAACATAAAACACCAGCTGACCTCATGATGGCTGTTCAAAACCTTCGACCACTGCCTTGTAAATACCAACTGGCTCATAAAATTCACTCTGATAATACTAGACGGTTGTACGGAAGTCATAGGCCACAGCAACATCAGTTTCACCCGCCTAATATTCTTATTATTCAAATCCAAACTTATGACTGTCTGTTACTGGTGCCTTTACCCTACTAAATTTCGCAATAGACAAAAGCAGGTAAGGATAATATGGACACTATATGTTTTCTCTTCTTCTATTCTTTCTTTTAAACAATAGTACATTAAGTGCAGTTTTTAAGTTCTTAAACTACACCAATATTGCAAAATGCAATTAACAATTAAAATTCACATCAGATCTAATTATTTTTATTACAGTGATGTTATAGGAGAACTTGAATTTCATTCTTATATTTTGTTGATATGCTTCCATACACTAAAAAAGTTATAATTCTTTTGCCAATAGCTCTTATTGGGTACATTAAAATCATTTAACCCATAACAGGGGAGGTGAAAAAGTAAGACGTAACAGCGGACGTAAGGAATCAGAGACCACTCTATTTACAAATTTTTTTAAAAATCGTGAATTTAAGATATATTCTTATAATTTCTCACAGATGTTCTTTGAAGTTTTATTAGCATGGGAAAAAAATATTTTTGAACTTGGAATTGAAATATACCTTTTCCGAGGAAATTTTGCTCAAGTCGTACGATTTTTCGAGAAAAAGCATATGCTGCAGTAAAAAATTTACTTCTCATAATAAAAATTAAACTGTTATTTATTAATGATTTTATTTTAGTTATTAAATATAAACAGAACATTTTAATACCAGAAAACTGATTACATCACATTACGAGAAAATTTTGACAGCTCATTAACTACTATTATATAGCATCGCATTTCCAGAAATAATTCAGCTCTCATCGTCCCTAAAACATTCATTGCGTATATTTTGTGAAAATTTCAAACAACTCTCAACCTCATCTAGAATATTTTGCATCTCTTTTTCATAAAGCGAACAAGATAAATGATTCCGTCTCCGCGGTCCTAACGTTAAGAGATATGTCTACTACTACCGAAAATTCTAACACTGCAGGGCAGGTCTCAGATGGCTCCTAAAGGCAATGAAATATAAACCAGATGCATTTGCCAAAAAATACTGATAAGTTGGGAGGGGGGGTTCAAGGTCACAAAACAAAAAGCTATTGGGAAAAACCATTCAATCCGACTAAAAACCAAATGGGGTGATTAGATAAACTTTTGAGATTTCTGTGAGGTCGCACCTCCCATGTTACAGGTTAATCCAATAAAATTTCATCTATCCCCCATTTAAATAATCAGAATGGTCCAAGAACTGGAATTAATTCAGTTTTCTGATAATATATTTATATATCTCTCTCTCTCTCTCAAAAACAAAAAGAAAGAAAAAGAAAAGAAAAAAAAATAGCCAAAGATTTTCCAAGTGCATTAAGTACAACTCTAAATATTAGTTCTGTTCAAAAAAATTTCTCCTCAAAAAAAATAAAGAAATCACAAAAGAAAGCGATCTTGCAAGAAATGTATTAAATTTTCATGGCGGAAATACATCTCCTTCACTTTTTCTTTCATTCAGATGTTTTCTCTACAATGCATGATCCTGGAAAATCTGAAATTTAGTTTAGAACAGCTAGAGACTGAAATCCCTATTCTTTCCCTAAAAAATCTACACATTGTTCCCTACCATGGTGCTTTTATTTTCTATTGTGCAATGGCTAGACTATTTTTTTAGTTTAACTGTTACATAAATTCAATGATTATGGTGTAAACTGTTGCATTTAACAGTATTTTGCTGTACAAAAACTTTTTAGTCGTGTAATTCTTTTGCAATAGGATTTATTTCAAATCAGCCAATTTGATTTGAACACATGAAACCGGAAGATTCTTTAAACTCTTTCGTCTATAACAGCCCAAAATATCTCACTTTTCAAATCTTACAAATTGAAAATAAACATTCCGAAAAAAAGAAACCAAATCACAAGTAGTTCCTTCTGTTAGTGCAAAAATAAGAAGGGGGTGGGGGAGCAAAACAGGTTTTTTTCCCTCATTGTTTCAGCTTTTAATTTGTTGAAATAATCGTCAATTACTTTAAGTATTGCAGCTGAATGCATATCTTGTTTAGCTGAAATTTTAATTTATATAGTTGCCCTAATGGTTTCTATTTAAAAATGATCACTTTAGGAACATTTTTAGCACCTCAGTGACAGCTTTGCTATTTGAATTTAATGTATGGTGTTTTTTCCACCCATCAAAAAAAGACATTCATTATTCTCTTCCTTTTCACTGCGGAATTATTTTTAAAAAAAGGAAGAAAGTCATGATTTTTTGTTTCAAGATTTTGGAAAGTGTGTTGTTACTATTTAAAATCCTCCCAAAATTGGGAAAAGGGGGAGAGGCATCACCTCCATATGCCCCCCCCTATAAATTTGCACATAGCTTTTAGGGTGTGTGGGATGTATTGTCAAATATATGGAAGCATAATTTCTTGCATGCATTGACTGTCATGAATGTTGATGAAAAACATTGAAGATGAATCTTCCTTTTTCAAAAAATACATAACAAATATTTTTATTATTTATTTAAGATATGCTGATGTTCCCAAATAACATTTTTGAGTTTGTTATTTCTTAAATTTTACTCAAACATCACATGTAGATGTTGTTTACATTGATTTTCAAAAAGCTTTCGATAAGGTACCGCATGTTGCTCTACTTAGCAAATTAGCTGATATAGGAATAGGAGGGAAAACTTTCATTTGGGTAAAAAACTGGCTGACCGGAAGGAAACAAAGAGTAGTTGTAAGGGGAAATTATTCTAATTGGAGTGAGGTCTTAAGTGGGGTTCCTCAAGGATCAGTGTTAGGGCCTGTTTTGTTTATTGTCTTTATGAACGATATTCACAAAAATATTTCTGGGAACATGAATTGTTTTGCTGATGATGTCAAAGTTATGGGGACTGTAGAAAATGAAGAACATGCAAATCAGCTGCAAGAGGATCTAGATCATATTACAGAGTGGGCTGATAAATGGGGTATGGCTGTTAATGCTGGGAAATGTCAAGTGCTACATTTACGGCATGGAAATAAGTGTACAAATTATTATTTGCAAGGTTCAGTCATTAGTCAGGCAGACAAAGTTACTGATCTGGGGGTCTTAATAAGTCAGGATTTAAAGTTTAGCCAATAGTGCAGCATTGCTAGCAACAAAGCCAATAAGATGCTTGGGTTTATCAATAGATCTATTTCAAACAAATCTAAAGAAGTTCTTCTGCCCTTATATAGAAGTTTGGTAAGACCCCATTTGGAGTATGCTGTTCAGTTTTGGTCTCCTTATCTTAAGGAAGACATTAATGTATTGGAAAGGGTTCAAAGGTGGGGTACAAGGCTAATAAGTGGACTTTCTCACTTAGATTATGATTCCAGGCTTAGAAGGCTAAAAATGTACAGTCTTGAGCAAAGAAGAGACCGAGGGGACATGATTCAGCTGTTTAAATTTATTACAATGAAAGATGTTATGGGGCTGAAGTTTAGCACTGAAAACAGGACAAGGGGTCATTGTTTTAAGCTACTTAAATCTCAGGCTAACATGGATATTAGGAAAAATTATTATTTTAGCAGGGTAGTGGAACCTTGGACCAGCTTACCGGAAGAGGTGGTAATGAGCAAGGGAGTAGACAGTTTTAAGAGGGCCATTGATTTTCACTGGGGATTGTAAATTGACTAGGACCAGTGTAGCTGGGCCCAGAGCCTGTTGCTGGTCGTCACTTTTGTATTTGTATTTTCAACGTTAAAAGCTGAAATGCGTTTTTTTTTTAATACTCAAGACAGAAGCCCTTTAGTAAATTTTAAAATTTTACGGGCGAAAATATTAAGGAAAATTTATTCATGAACCTGTGACTAATAATTTCTAATAAACTTATCTTATTGATTTGTTATGTTTCAGGATTATTTCATGTGAAGTGGCTATCATGTCGATTGGTTATTACAATAGGTCTCTCACTGTGCCCACATCTTATAAATGGCAGCAATGTAAGAAAACCCAATTTTCAACCAGGTTAGCTTTAAGATTAACAAAATTACTTCTTTGATAAAAATTTTGAATATCTAACAATTTAATGTGCACACTACCTTAAAATATTAAATCTTCTAGGTACCTCCAGTGAATAAGGGAGAAAAAAAGAGGAACTATCGCTAGCTTTAAATGCTGCTTTAACTAATTTTCCCTCCAGCATCTAACGAAACGAACTACAATTTAGTAGAAAATTTATCAATTGCAATTGCACCTTATTGAGCTTTAAGGGTGGCATATGCAAAGTTCAAATGCACTTCAAACTGTACAGTAAATAAAATTTCAGTCAACCTTTTCAGATGATCAGACGTGAGATGGATTTAAGTGCACATAAAGGAAGAAAAAATATGATGAATTAAGCAACACTCTTAAAAAAAACACGCATCATGCAGTTTATTGACTAAGCTTTCCCCATTGATTCAAAGCAAATGTGTTTTTTAAACAAATCTATCTCTCACATCAAGAAAGTAATTCAGAACATTTATTTGAAACTGATAAAAGTTATAATTGCATTGCACAAAATTTTTGTTTATTCAACAATTTTGCTTGGCAAATGAACAATAAAAGAATCAAAATAGAAAATTTATTCACTAAAAAAGAAACAGCTTATAATTTCAAAATGAATAAAAGATACACTTTATGAAGTTTGAGGAAAACCATTTTAAGCAACCACTCATAACAGAGGTGTAACATGTATTGGAAATGAAATTAAGCATATCTTCTACTTTAACACTCTTTTTGTATGAATACAGTTAATATTTCCAATGAAATAATAAAAAACACATTAACTACTTGGCACAACAGTCAAGATAACATATTTTCCCGTCGAGAAAAGTATTTTTGGCAATTATATATTTATCATAGAATATGGAGATGGAAAAAAAAATCATGTGTATGTGTTAATTACATAAATATTAATGTAGACAAATTTATCTATGACAGGTAAACAAGTAATAATGCTCATCTGGAAATCAACTCATTGAGCATGAGAAGTAAATGAAAATTTACTCCAGTAATGCAAAGACCAAACAGGGTCAAATTATTTACTTTAAAAATATATAAAAGATTACCAATGTTATTGCACTACATTTACATCATTGAACTTTCAAAAATGAGAAATTCAAAAGTAATATAAAATATATGAAATAAAACAAAATATATTAACTAGTAATAATACAGAAAATCTTACAAAATATATTAACTAGTTATTATACAGAAAATCTTGCAAAATATTCAGGCAAAAAATGTAGGAAAATTTACAACGATTTCATGTTCAAAATATTTTACAAATATAATAGTTTTTTTCACTTAAATGTAACAGCAAAATAAGCACAAAAAGAATTTAAAAAAAATCTGAGTGTAACAAGTGCAAGCTTTAATTTATCAATACATTTGACTTAAAAATAAATCTATTTAAAAAAAAACAGAAAGAAAAGGGGAAAAAAAACGCATGTACATTCATTGTAAACATAATCAATCAAAGGATTGATAATTAATGTGCTAGCTTAGCTGATAAAAAGTCATTAGCCTTTCCTCATTAAAAATTAACTGGTTTCACATTTGATAAAAATCAATTTAACAATGCCTCTTTCAAACTTTTTTTTTTTTGTGCATTCTGCATGCATAATTCTATTAAGATATCTAGATATCTATTAAGTGTTTTTCCAGAGAAAACCAGTAGATTATAATTTTAAAGTTACATGTGTTATTAGAATACAAAAGTTTCATAGACATTTAATGTTTTGGAAATTCATTGATTGAGGTATTAAACAGAAATACTGTTAGAATTTTACACTGCTATTGTAAAAAGTTGAAGTTTGAATAAGATATCATAACTTGCAGACCAGCTGTAGAAAAAATTTTACAAGCTGATCGACAAGAAAGAAAAATAAATAGGCAATTAAAAGCAATTTCTGATTATTATTTTTTAAATTGTTTACAGCAAGTATAAATTTAAGAAGTGATATTGCTCAAAAATAATTTTAATTACTAATATCACACAACTGTTTTCCTTTACCTTAAAAAAATATATATTTTTTCTTTATTGTATTTTTTAAATTAAGTAGCAAAAGCCTTTGGGATGTGCCATAAAATTTATCAATGATTGCACACATGAATAACTGAGGTGCAAATTAAACAAGCGAGAATGCAACTTATATTAAATTACAGTAACAATTCCTTAAGTTTTGTCAACAACATTTTTTGTGCTTTTGAAAAGAATGTTACTCATCTACTCAGAAATTCAATTTAAAATAAAATGTGCCTTCTTTTCATAACAAGGGGCCTTTAAAGTCTTATACAGGGTCAGTGATGTATCCAATCGATGCTCTTGAAAAATCAATGTTGAAATAACTCAACTTCAAAAATATTTGATTGTATCTCCTTTGTGGCTTACATACACACCTGAGATATTTAACTTTTAAAACAGATAATTTGCATATTTTAGTCTGGAAAATATGATACATGGAAATGAATTTTTAAAAATAGATTTAAAGTATTTTAGAGTAATTAATCGCTGCATATGCCAAAGTGATACGATAATTTAAAAAGTATTTCAGTTCTAAAATGTAATGTATGAATATTACATTATGAAGCAATGAATTTTAATAAATGTTAAAGAAATGAAATGAAATTGCTTTTAATATAAATAGACATCTCAATAAATAAGCATTTAAAAAAACCTACAAATATTTTTTTCACTATAATATTACCCGATAAAACGAGAATAAATTTTCAAAGCTAAATTTCCTTTTCTACAATTAACTTAATTTGAAGTTAAAAGCAAGAGCCATGGAAAATTAACAATGGTAAAAATTGTAAAAGTAAAAAATAAAAGTTAGGCACTAAAGCCCTGAACAGTTTAAAAGTACCAAATTTCAGAAAATATTAGTTCTCAGAAAAGCCATGTCAAAACATTAGCATAGAAAATATGTTTTCAGAACAAAATACTTGCACAGCAAATATGATTAAAATTTAGTAAGTGTATATTTAATAAAAATAAAATGTGAAGTATTAAAAGTTAAAGGAAAATAACTATTTAACAGTTCAGCAGTATATAAAGAAAAATGTATCAAAAATGTTATACATTAAAAGTACATGTATAAAAATACATTAAATCAAAATACTTATGTAATTACATTTGATAAACACTTCCTTATAGGAGTGGCGATTGTAAGTTACAGACTTTTGATGAAATATGTATACATACACAAGAAAACAATAAAAATGGAATGAAGAATGTAATTCAATCATTGAAAGTATACTAGTGTGCAGTTAATATGAATTCTTTTCCAATTTATGAAATGTTTTACTCAATATTTAAGGAAATATCACAGAAAATATATAAGAACAACATTTCTTTACCTAAAAAGGTAAAATTTAACATTTTTTGAATAAATTCTTCTAAGATATTAAAGGAAGCTTTCTTAATGTTATGTATATATTTTTTTCCAGATGAAAACAATATCGATATGCATAAAATAATTCTTTAATACATTTTTTTCCTAATCATATGAAGTTAAAGTGGAACATCAATAACAACAGTAAAGTTCTGAATGAATAAAGCAAATATACCTCGTATTCTATAATAAAAACACAATAAATGTATCAACTTATAAATAAATATTTTAAAGTTAAAATTAATCTGTTCATTTTAAAATATAACTTTGTTAGAAGCACAACATGTATAAATACTGAAAGTTCCAAATAGGATTCCAAATAGAAAGCTCCTGCAAGTGTTAAACTATTCAAAGTACTGTTGTATATAAACATCAATCAAAATATCAAAAGTCATTCTCTCTTATTATTCTATCTTCTAAAATTCTGTATCGAAGAAGCATTGGACCATAAATTTCAGCTGCGTCTTTAGCTGGCTTTGCACTTAAATGAAGTTTCAATGGTTCCTCAAACATTTTATGAAATCCAAATTCTTCACCTAAAAGACCTGAATGAGAAAGTGTATGATATTATTTTTAAAAAAACCTTAAAATTTAATACGAGAGAAATAAAGGCAAATATATTAACCATGCTTGGCTCTCAATGCAGCTCCTAAACAAGCTGAGTTAGGAAAGTCCAACACATACACCGGTACATTAAATACATCAGATAAGACCTGGAAGTCGAAATCATACAAAAATAATTAGCAACCAATGTATCTTACTATATACACTTACTTATACGTAAAAATACATACATATATGTGTAAAATAAGAAAGTACATCAATAGCACAAAATGTAGATTATTGCAGAAACATGTTTCAGGGTTTCTTTTGTATTGAAAAACACGTTCCTGGAAACGCCGAAGCACGTGTCTGCAGTAATCTGCAATTTGTGTCATTAGACATTGTTAATTTTTATTTCACTTTTTACACAATCGTTTCAAAACAGATTTAAGAACTTAATTTGAAACATTCATTATTTAAAAGCACTGTTCTCATTAAAAAAAAGCTTATATTAGCAGAGATATTTTGATTGAACCATTTGATGAATCATGGGATTCATTTAGCTTTTCGAACTTTCAAAAAGTATCTTTGCATTTCATTTGTTTCTAGATTTGATATTATCAAAACAAGGTGCTTTAATAAACAAATAATAAATAAAAGCACAAAATCTTAGCAACATTAACTCTATGAAATATTTAAATAAGAGGGAGCTACCAACCCCTGCTCGCTTACGCTCGCCAACCGGAACTGCTTACACAGTTCCTTCGGATCGCTTCACGATCCGATCTCACAACATTCACTAAAATATTAGTCTAGCTTTATTTATATTAAAAAGTCAAGAAAACAATCCAATATCACAACATTCATTAAAATATTAGTCGAGCTTTATTTGTATTAAAAAGTGCGTGATTTTTTTTCTTTTTTATCTGAATCTTATAAGAAACACTTATGATTTTCATACATTTAAAGGGGACAATTACTTTGACATGCAACTTGCGCATTAGATTATTATCAAGCATAAGTTTGCTATTCCATCATCTTTTGAGAGAAGTATGCAAGGGAACATTTTTGTATTAAATTACAAACATAATATAATTTTTGTTACCCTTATTTACTGTTGGCAAAAAAGATTGCAGTGAAAAAACCCTACAATGTTTATATACTGTAAACACTAAACAGCTTAAAAATATTTCATGTACTATGTTCGGTGTCAAAATATGTGTGTATATATGTTTTACAATGTCTAACAGCTGCCAAGAGCAAGCTGCTTCTGACATTCTCAGAAAACAGTAATTTTTTAAAAAATGTTAGAAAGAGTGTTTCAGAGTCAAAAAACTAAACCCAATGGCACAACAGTCCATAGGGGCCAAGGCCTACTGGGCCCATCTCAGTCTTCCTGGACAAAGGCACTGGGGTGCTAGGCAGATGTTCCGGTTAGGTGGTCAGTCTAACATGGAACCCTGACGTTTAGTTCCCAAGCATGCTTGCTACTCATTTTTCTGACCCACTTAAGGGATGAACACCTGAGTCGACCATGCCCCACCTGGAGATTGAACCCAGGCCTACTCTGTGCAAACGCGAAGCGCTATCATCAAGCCAATGGGCTTTAAGAGCACTTGAATATAATTTACGAAGAAGATAGCCGTGGGCTAGGGAGTCTTCAGATGAAAGATCTGAACGCAGATTGGTCAGAAATGCTGCCAATAGGCTTAGGTTCACAAATACACACTGTGTACTGCAAATCAAGTGAATTCCGCAACTGTTTCCGAACACATTTGCAGAATGATCATGCACTTTACTGGAGAAAAAGAGTTGAACTAAGACTGATAGTGATAAAACTGGAGAAAAATATTATTGTAGAATACCACTTATTTCATCAGATAGTAACGTACCTTTTAAATTCAAATGTAAACAATTTCATGTTAGATTAGCCTTCCTAATGACTATAAATAAAGCAGAGGGTAAAACTGATTTAGTGAAACCATATTAGCCATAATATCAGGTCTTCACAATTCAATTTGTTGCTTTACTTTGTCACTGTGGTACAGTTCTTGCCTTCAGTGCATTGGAAAAGTATGTGACTTGTTTCACTTTTAGAATTGTCCAATAAATTCATTTATAGTTCAAGTCTATGTGTGATAACATAATATATACGAAAATGAGGTTGGAAAAAAAGAACTTCAATACCTACAGGTTGCAGTAAATAGCAGGGCTGTGGAGTCGGACTGATTTTGGGGTAAAGGAGTCGGGGGTCGAAGATTTCAAGTTTCAAGAGTCAGAGTCCGTAATTTTCTCTCAAAATCTGCAACACTGCCAATATTTGCATATTTAGAGCCAGAGTTAAATTAATTACTAGTAAAGGAGTCTCTAAAAATCACAGAGTCAAAGTAAGTCATTTTCCCTCGGACTCTGCAGACTTGGTAAATAGCGAACTTGATTTTCCGTTAGTACAATGTTAAGGGAAAAAGCTTTCAGCAGCAACATTAGCTTTGCAAGGGATTAAAAAAAAGAAGAAAATCATAACACTTCTATATAAACACAATTGTAAATTTCTGGGTTTTACAATGCAACAGAGACATAATCAAATTATCTGACTCAAGTGACTTACATGTGACATGTCCATAAATGAGAACTGGTTTTGTCAAATCTAAACCAATTTTATCAAAATTTTGACCCTGTGCATTGTTTATAGTCATTGAGAAGGCTAATCTAAAAGGAAATTGTGAACATTTGTATTTATAAAGCACATTACTATCGGATGAATTAAGTGGTATTTGAGGTATGATGTAAGTATCACTTATTATCAGCACTATTCTTTTTTTCGCTGCAATAATATTTTTCTCCAGTTTTATTACTACTAGCCTTAGTTGAACTCTTTTCTCCAGTAAAATGCATGAGCATTAAACAAACATGTTCGGAAACACTTACGGAACTCACTCAATTTGCAATTTGCGGTTTACGGCATATATTTGCACGCCTGAGCCTTATCGGCAGAATTTCTGACTGATGTGCATTCAGATCTTTCATCTAAAGACACCTTAACCCACTGCTCTCTTCTTTGTAAATTATATTCAACTGCTCTAAAATCACTCATTCTAAAATCAAAATCCTAACTCTAGAAATCAAAAGCTAAAACCACATCAAATGCTAGAAGTAAGTCAGCAGCACTTGATAAGCAGCAACAATAATCATAAATAAATAAGCTGCTCATTGCCAACGGAAAGAAACAAATAAAGGCTCATTTTAATACTATTTTAAATTTTTGAAATTATGAAACACATGCTCTAATTAGAATGAAAGCAGATAGTATATGATATGACACATTTATTGCAGCAAGTTTTCAATAACCTTGAATTATTCAATTAGTGCTTAGGTTAAGAAAGACATTAGAAATGAATGTATGATTTAATGTTAACAAACTATATGACTACTTGATACACAACAAGTTACCATTCATAAGTCAGGGGAAGGGCAGAACTACCAGCAATATACCAACAGCCCGGGTATGACATCCAGAGAATGCAGTTTCATCCTTATTTCGGACTCATTACTCAAGAACAGTCAATAATCGAGCTGAAGGCAGACATTTCTTCATTAAAGTTGAGCTAAGTTACTGACTATTCCAGAATGTTGAGTTCATAACAGAAACAAAACTGCAGCCTCTGGATGTTATAACCGGCAAGTTCGTACATTGTTAGTATTGAATACTTGTCTAAAAAAATATCGATGAAAATTAGCATAGTTGATTTTTCATCTAGAACTAATTATTTTTTAAGTATAGACACATGTTATCATTCACTTCACTGAGCATTTACAGTTTATTGGCCAATGAAAACTGTTTATTATAAGCAAACCTTACAATATAATTTAATTTTAAGTTTTTCTATGGGAGTTAAATTTGATGCCACTAGGATGGAGCTTATTTTTGAAGTATGAAAATATGAACTTCTCACCCCTTGATTTGGTTCTTTTTTATGAAAAAAAAAATCAAGCAAAATTTTAGTAGGATCTAACAATTTTCAGAGATAGCTCAATGATGGAAAAAAATTTAATGCACATATTAATATATATGCAGCATATAGAAGTTTAATTGAATAACATTGTAAAAATACATTTATTATTGCTTAGGTTTATCGGTTTAAGTGATATAAGATATTACTAGGTTATGTAAATTTATAAATTGTAAAAAAAAAAAAAATCAGATTAGCCATTTAGTGTTGCAATCATAGAATACATTAACCACTGTTATTTTAGCTTCAAGAAACTGGATATTTTGTGTTACAATTGAAGGCTTGTTTTTATGATTAAGGCTAGACTTAGTTCTCATTGGTTTCATACAATAAAAAAACAGTAGTAGTACAGCTCACTTAATTGCTCTAAAAATATAACAAATTTAGTAACTTGCAATCATGATGGGAAATTAATCCATTAGTCTAACTGGAAAAAGAGAAATTTGATCATTTACTAAGTTGGTGCAAAGGAGTAACTTAACTTCAGACAGTTGCTGACTACAGAAAAAGGTCAGGCTGCAGCTATTAAAGACTGGCAATGTGGATATGGCAGTATTTGTGCTATGTGTTTTTCTAACGCCGGTCCAAGTACTGGTCCCAATAAGCTAAATAAACTTTTACCAAGTGCTAAGAAACATCAAATCATAGAATAGATAATTAGTTCACTCTTTGAAGCATGCATGGGATGTACATCCTCTCTGGAAGATTTCATAGCTATAAGTTTTCAAGAATATTGGCATTGTAGTGGGATAGTAAAGTGTAAACCAGGAACTTCATCGAAGGTTATTGCAAAGCCAATAAAAGGTACAAGGATAAAGAGAATCGAATATGCAAACACATATGACAAAATAAGCCAAAGATAAGAGGCGATTGTAATGACATTCTGGAACTCATAATTAACTTTCTTTTTCTTTCTTTCTTTCTTTTTTTTTTTTTTTTTTGTCCAGCAAACAGTGAAAACACGGAGCATATTTTCTCAAGATCTGGACATCGAAAGCTCAATTTAAATTGATTTCCAAAGGCGGAAGACAATGTCATGCACATTTTCATTTTTTGTATGGATTTGAAAGCTTAGGCGTTTGAACGAGAGCTTCCATAGTTTCATACAATCACCTGTTTCTGAAATTGCTACTTGAAATGTTGATAATTCAGTATTACAAAATCCAATTCAAATACATTTTCTAATCATTTTCAATATTAATTCAGACTCATTTTGTTTAGCTTCATTTAATAGCTGTCAGCATTTCAACCAAATACTGATGGTGCTTGGGAATGTTGTTTATAATTAAATTGCTGCTAAAGTATAAAGTACTCTAGGACAATCAATGTTGAGTTAAAGGGATTTCAAAATAAAACCCTAGGATATTTTGTTACAAATAAGTCAATTTCAATAGTTAAAATTGCAAGTTGGATATCTTAAATACAATCTAGACTTAATGAAGGAAGAAGGATGACTGTAAACAGATGAGGGACATAATAAAAGTCCTAGAAGTAGTAAATGATCATAACAAATGCATATCTGCCAACCTCCGAGAAAAAAAAATCCTGAAGAATATTTTATTTCAATCCACAAGATTTTAACTTAAAATAAAATCAAACAGGACACCTACCCTCTTTACATTTAACAATGTGATATTAGTTATGAATTTCATATCAATTGAACTTACTTTCCTTTAGTAAATATTACTTTTATTGAGTTCTTTAAAGTTTGAAATTAACATTTACTCGTACTCATCTTAAAAAAAGAACGAAGCAAAAACAGCTCAAACTGAGAGAACGAGAAGATAATCGGCACCGAAATTGTGCCAATAGTTGCCCGCCGCGACGCTTGCTTTGATTGGATCCAGATGAAGTCATGCGCTGTATCACTCAGTGACATCATAATCTTGCCTCACTTCTCGTGCCATTCTCCTATGGCAACCTTTCCTTGGCTACTTGACCTAAAATGTGGTGCCGCGTTTCACAAGAGTATCGTTAGCGCCAAAATTGGCGAAATACAATTTTTTTCCTACAAAACGTGAAAAATCCGGAAGATTTTGCTCATAACCGGAAAAACGGAAAAAGCCATGAAAATCCGTAAAACTTCCGGGAAATCCGGAAGGGTTGGCAGTATGCCAATGTGAAATTGCTCTTATGGAAGACAACTGGTTAACCCATGGTGAAACCAACAGCAATTCCTGTTACAAATTATTGAAAGTCAAAGTATCCTGCTAACAGAGTTTAGCTAGCAGAGTAGCAGCAGAGTGCTGCTAGTTTTTTAAAAGAACACTATGCTTTTAATTTCATATGAAAAGTTACGGACAATAATGTTTGAAAACTTTGAAGTTAATAATAATAATATAATAATTTTTTACCCATTTGTTAAATTTCAAAAAATCTTAACTTTTGCTTAAATTTTTCAAATCTTTGAAGCCGTTGAGCAATATTTTAGTACATCATTCAAACTTTTAATGTATAATTTTTATTGTAAATGGAACTGAATAATACTTTCAGATTTCCAATGCTGATGAGATCAATCTCAAAGCAGCCTTTCTTTGTCTTTGGCTTTAATTTTTTTTTATCCCTCCCCCCCCCCGCCTTTCTTTTTGCTTTTTTATTGATTTTATATATATATATATATATATATACAGGGTGATTCTGAATTCATCATCAATATTTGGTGGGGAGGTAGGGAATAGGAAAAGAACACTATTTCACATAGGAAAGCATGGGCACAAACGAACGCATGACGGTGTAGAGGGCGGTGTGTGTCCGCATCTCCCATGAACGCGCATAGCTGTCTGCCGTGTGCAGCCAGTCGTCATTCGACAAGGTGACTTCGCAGAAGTAACATGAACCGGTACACGTTTCAAGAACTTGCAGATATGCATCTAACTTACGGTGCCGCAGGAGAAAGTTGTCTTAGAGCTAGGCAAATGTATGCAGAGCGCTACCCCAACCGGCGCGTGCCACAGCATCAAATGTTTTCACGTGTGCATCGACAACTGTGCGAAACTGGATCATTTGCTGGTATTAATGTTGATCGAGGCAGGCGCCGATCAACACGGACAGTTTCAGTCGAGGAAGCTGTCCTACAGTCTATCGAAGAACAGCCAAGTTCTAGCACACGAGGTATTGCTCTCCAGTTTGGAGTTTCACAATTGTCAGTGTGGCGGATACTACACGAGGAACGTTTACATCCTTTTCATTTGCACACAGTGCAGTTACTGGAAGCAGAGGACTATCCCAAGCGTGTTACTTTTTGTCAGTGGTTCATGCAGAGAACAGCCGTTGATCCCAATTTCCCAACGTATGTTCTTTTCACAGATGAAGCGTCCTTCACTCGTGAAGGTGTCTTCAACACACACAATTCGCATGTGTGGGCTAATCAGAATCCACACGGTACGAGAGTTCGAGCTGCGCAACAACGCTTTGCCGTCAATGTGTGGACTGGGATCGTCGGCGACTGTTTGCTGGGACCGTATTTACTACCATCCCGTTTAGATTGCGCAAACTACCTCATATTTCTTCAGACTGTGTTACCGGGTCTTATGAACGAGGTTCCTGCTGTTATTCTCCGGCGAATGTGGTTCCAGCATGACGGCGCTCCAGCACATTTCGCAAATGATGTGCGTTGTTACCTGACCAGAAAATTTGGAGCTCAATGGATTGGTCGCGGTGGACCGGTTTGTTGGCCACCACGGTCACCGGATTTATCTCCAATAGACTTCTTTGTATGGGGTGCCATGAAAACCATGGTGTACAAGACCCCTGTTGCCAGTGATATGGACCTTGTAGCACGCATATCGGTTGCCGCCGCAAACATCCGGGAAACGCCAGGCATATTCCAGAAAGTTCGGTTGTCCATGCAACGTCGTTGTGAGGCATGTAATCTAGCAAATGGTCAGAATTTCAAGCACCTCTTGTAAGTCTGTACAAAAGATGCACAAATAAATGTTTTTTCTCTTACCACTTTCTTGTTATGTTTTCTTTCCATCATTTAACCGGATTCATATTGCCCTACTACATGACGTCT
The DNA here is from genome assembly GCF_026930045.1 of Uloborus diversus. Lineage (NCBI taxonomy): Eukaryota > Metazoa > Arthropoda > Arachnida > Araneae > Uloboridae > Uloborus > Uloborus diversus. The sequence goes on from NC_072736.1 coordinate 134,387,982, forward strand.
GCGCCCATGCTTTCCTATGTGAAATAGTGTTCTTTTCCTATTCCCTACCTCCCCACCAAATATTGATGATGAATTCAGAATCACCCTGTGTATATATATATATATATATATATATATATATATATATATATATATATATATATATATATATATATATATATATGTGTGTGTGTGTGTGTGTGTGTGTTAACTTTCTCAGGTTTGTTTGCAATTTCTAATTGGAAGCTTCTGGAAATCATAAGATTTAAATTTGATCAAAATCTACAATTTTACAGCAAAAAATATTGATTTTGGCCACAGTTAAAATAATTTTTACAGTTGCAAATAGAACAGAAAGTGCTTCATGATTGATATTTAAATCACATACAACAAATTAGAACATTATATCTTGCAGAATTGCAAGAATTTATTGCTGCAGAAATGCAACAATTCTTTTGTGGTTTTATACTTTCTAAATGAACTGAAGCAATATTTATAAGCGTAAACATTATTGCAGAAGAAATTTATTAGAGCACTTAAAGGGATTATTAAGATACTAGCCTGTACAATTGCTTGGTTAGCTGATGCCCCACCAGTAGCAATAATTTTGGACTTAGAACCTAAAATTAAGTAAATAATATTTTAGTTTTTGACGATTACAAAACAAAGCTTTATATATCACATAATTAAACTTTATATTTCATATAACTTTAAAGTTCATAGCAAGTTACACTAGCAATAGTTATTCAGTATCTATTACAAATGCATTTTCTTGGAATATTTCTTATCCTAAACTAAACTAATTGTATTATAAATTTACTATTTGAGTTAAGTTGGTCGTGCTAAATAAAATATTAAGTTGTAGCTTTATATACTTCATTAGATAAGTATGTAAACCATTTCAGGTAAAAATAAAAATGTCATGTTGAGTAGTTTCAAGCATCAGTAAGAATATTTCAATCATTAAAATGAACATTGTTGAAAGAATACAATGAAGATTGAAAAATAATCTGATACCTATTGTAAATCCCACATTTTCAGCATGAACTCTTTTTGCAAGAAATTGACCCTCAATAAGAGCTCTTACTTCAACTTCTTTTGAAAATCGCTGAACCTGGATTTAGAAAAATTAATAATAATAATAAGTGAAATGAAAACACTGAATAAAAAATTTACTCCAAAAGTACTTTTGAAATAAACAATTTATGCTTTAGTTTAATTTCAAACATGAACAAGACAAAAATTCCTTCAATAAAGATAAAAAATATGCTGATATTGAAATGAAAATCATAAAAATCTTAGAGATTTGCTGAAAAAGAAAATAACCTTAAAAATGATTTGTGGTGCAGAACTGAAATTTTAATTAACATATTTGACAGGAAAAAAAAAATTAAATAGTCCACAGGGTTAAAACATCTATCTCTTTTGTAAATATTGTGTTTAAGTTACATTAGAACTATGAACCCTTTTAATATAAAGCTGAGTAATTTAATATTGAAACAGATGTGTGAAAAATACTTGCATTTGTTAATACAAAATAAACAAAAGAAGAAAATTGAATATGCATGTAATAACAATCATAACTATTTTGACAGAAACAAAAATATCTAGAGAACAACTATGACTAGGATTACAAGTATGTTGAGAAAAAAAATAGATCAAAATTCATGGGAGCACAAATGCAATATAATTTATGATGTCTGCAATAATGGCCATAGTATAAAAAACAAAATATATAATAGAACAGGATAATATTATTTTCATGATGCATTAATAATTTTGTAACTTTAGAAGAATATAAATGGTGATAAAAATGTAAGTAATATATTTCAAATTCAAACATTTTTTGCACAAATCAATAATTTGAAAAAATCATAGATTTTTAGAAAATGCTATAAAAAATGTGGAAAGCATCATGGAAATATCCATAGCATGACAAACTTACAACCCTAACTATAACCTAAACTTTGTTGGACGTTACTTGCAAATGATTTGTGAAAATAATGAACAAAGAAAACCATCACATAAAAATGTACTTAAATAAATGACAGAATGAATCATATCACTGTAAATGAGAAAAAATAGTGAAAATACAAAAGAAACATAAAAGTGTGCAGAATTTTTTAAACAAAAACTAAGCAGTATTTACACAATATTATAAATACTAGAAATGTAAAGTAAAAGACAAAATTTTAGTGCAAATTTGAAGCGTATAACCAAATTGAATTTGTTACAACATTAATGCATCTGTGGTAGTTATAACTTACCAGAAGAATTGTATTTTATACAATTAAAAAGATAAACATGAAATACCAACACTCCACTCAATGAACTTCTATTCAGTTACTGAACTTTTCAAAACAGTCAGTACTTCACTCAATATTAACGAGAAATTATTTCTCAAACTTTTTAAATTTTGCATCTTTAACAACAGTTTCAAAAATGGCAATTCATGCTTTCAACAAATTAATGGTATTGCAATGGATGCTAATTTTAGTTCTACCCTAGCAAACCTTTTTCTGTTATTTTATGAAAGAAAATTTTCTATTGATAATCCTGGTTCTACACCTTATTGTTGCAGATATATCGATGATTTATCAACTGATGAATCAACTACTTCAATTTTTCTGAATTGAGCACAAAAAAAATTATCATAACTCCCTAACATTAAAAAAGAAAAGTTCTAATAGTAAAGTTTTTAAATTTTTTGACATAAAGATTAATATTGACTCCAACTGTAAAACCACAATTTATGATAAAAGACACGAATTTCAATTCAAAGTTAACTGTCTGCAAAGTTTTTCTTCTTGCCTCAGTAAAAAAGTTTTTATTGGCATCATTGTTTTGCAAGCCATCAAAATCAAAAGAATTTGCAACACAATTACAGCATTCAACCAAGAAATGAATATAGTTAAAAAATAAACTACTTAAAAACAATTTCCCAAACATTCTCATAAAAAACATTTTCGCTAGCATAGTCTTTAATCGACATTTTGCTTCACTGTAACTGTCTAACTATTCATTCTTATGATTTAACTTTGAGAAACCACACGTGTGGACAGTTAATGATGCATTTTGAAATTTGTTTTTTGATCAACCCTGCACGATTTATGGACCTGCTTTTAACGGATGATCCTTATTATTTATTTGAATGGATCTATTTTATTTTTATCGACTGGCATGAGTACTGACATGCTGATTGTGGATTTTAGTTTGCACCCGGACACATAGGTAAGACTTTTGAATTTTTGCTGGAGGTATGATGGAGGGTTATTATTGATAGCCTTTGGCTTCTAATAACCGAGATGAAACCACAGTGTATATTTAGGTCTTAGTTCCAGAAATTTGCATTTTTTTTCCACATTAGCCAAATGTATTCCTGAATGCTAGTTTTTTCGGAGCTGGACATCCTCCATTTAGTTTTTAGTGTAATTTTTGGTCTTTTGACCCTAATATGAAGCTTCCACTGCTGAGGAGTTCTGGTTTCATCTACGTAAATTATCTATTTTGTTATGTAACCTTGTCTGCTTGTTGTTTGATTGGTGTTTATATTTGCCCGATTTATTTGTTTGGTTGCTTTGCACACACATATTGCACGTAACGTACAAGTGTTCTTCGGTTCATGACAGGTTACGCTACTTCCTTGGTCTGCCCGTTCTCCAGATATGACACCCGTCAAACCTGTCTCGGATTACTTTGGTCGGAGACTCACCCATGTGTCTCGTCTGTAGTTGGTATGGAAGAACTTTGGCTTCAAATTGAAGCCAAATGGGATGCTATTCCCAATCGTGACATTCAGAACCTCTATGATTTGATGCCAAAACGTATACAGGCTCACGTAGAGGCGAGGGGTAGCTACATTCAGTATTAATTTATGCAATTTATTTTCATTTCATTGATCTGTAATTTTGATCGTTTATTTGTAGCACTATGAGTAATATGTGCAATAAATTTTATCCTTTTCCAATGAGTCCTTCATGTTGTTGCAATTTTCACAAACATGAGCGTATGTATACACATCAAGAAAGAAGGAGATGTAAAGAAAGAACATAAAAATGTACAAAGTCTTAATGTGCCTCATAAATTGAAAAATAAATGAAGAAAGATCATTCAAAAAAAGATCATGAAGTATAATGCTTAACAGTTTTGTAGGTAATATTTGGAGATGTGTATATCATTTGGTTTGGAGAATATGCTAATACCTACCAATTCATTATTTCTATTGAATCGATAATCTCCAATCATAGGTGGAACTATTTCCATCATGTCAAAGTACATTCCTAAAAAAGAAACATATTAAGTTTTTCCACATATCTAAAAACAGTTCGTGTATTTGCAGATAATAATAAAAAATTACCTATGTTACCGAAATTCCCTCGAGGTGTGCTATCTAAAAGATCACTAAACAATTGCCATGATCCATCAGCACAATCATCTCTTATTCTTTCTCTTGTAAAAGAACCATTTTTAAAACTAAAGGAAGAAAATTCATTACAGACAGGACAGAAAATATTTGTTAAAAAGAGAAGACAAATTAATGTCACAGTATAATATTAAAAGTTCAACTAAATAATGTGAGTAAAATTACCATAATAATGCCATGAAATCTTTGCTGGTTAATGGGTTGCAAAGAATGTGCCCATCTAAAGAAGGCCTATATTCAGTCAGCCAAAGAAAAACCGTGTCACTAGTACCTAAGCTGATTGCCATATCTCCCTTGTTTAACTGAGTTCCAGCAAGGGAAGCTGAAAAAAAAACATATGAGTCATTTTCTCTAAACTGTGACATTCTTGTCCTTGTTCCAAAAATGACAAACTAACTTGCATAGAAATGAAATTGATGCTAGAATGCTTTAATAACATGTTTTTATGTTTGTAAAATAGTCTAAAACAAACTCTCTATAATTATTATTCATTTAAATATTTTTTACATGAAAACTGTCATTCTCCTGTGTGTCCATACCCCCATCTTAAAGTAAAATTAGTTCTAAAAACTTAGGAAGTCATACATATTTGTAAATAAATTGTTGTTTTAGCTGTTAACAACTGCTATGCAATGTTGTAAAATAGAAAAATAATAAATAAAAAAATAAAGACTTTTTAAGTTTTGAACCATTTTGAAAAAAAAATAACAAAAATGTACTTTGATTTTGTTGTCATTCCCCTGTCAAGGAATGGAATTAATGATTCTCACATCTGGTAATGGTTGTATTAGCCCATAATTTAGTCTTTGAACTGTGGCCTCATTATAGAAATAATCTTAATTGGGTCTTTTTGCAACCATACAGAGTCAAGTCTAGTTGGGTGACCTCAAGTTAAATCTTGTTAAGTATATTGTTAATGACTGTCATTGCCTTGTCTCTAAAAATTAATTTCATTTTGTAACAATAACTCAATGAGTGATAGACTCTTGTTTGTATGGAGGTTTTGCACCTTACTTTGAGTCATATTAATTTGTGTTGTATGTAGTTATGACAATATATAAGTTACTTTTATTTTTTGTCTTTCCCCTGTCACATGTAAGGGAAATAAATGACCACAATAACTACTTTTTGCAATCCACCACACTAGATCTTTTAAAATTATAGTGTTTCCTTTTCTCTGAGAATTAATACCTTCAGCAGAATGTATTATTTCCTCTTAGTGTCATTCCCTTGTCATAGTGCATGCTATTCCCTGCCTTGTACAAATGGCGCTGTTTAGAGAAAAAGACAGATGAATATTTAAGTAAACAATCATAATACAAAGCACTTTAACAATGACCAAATTTCTGAGAGCTTCTATAAGATAACTAAAAATTCATTCACATATAGACTTCAAAACTGATGAATATTTGTAGTCATCAAAAAAATCTTGAGCACTGCAGTTAAAAAAACATAATCACATGCTTGTAACACAATGAATCAATTAATTTTCTCCCAATGAAAAACTTCATTTTGTAGCATTAGCTAAAATAGGTCTTTGGCTCAATATCTTATAAAATGTTCCTTTTCATTTATAAAGTAATTACATCAAAACAAAACAATTTTTGCATAGAAATTGAGAAAAACATTAGGTAGTTAGGAAACCATTCCCTTTTATATTTATCATGCTTTAATGAATTTGAACTATGAGGAATTTTTTAAGCAAATTTAAACCATTCAAAAACATTATTTCAACATATTTAAACATAAAAAACAGAAATATTTATGCTTAAAAATAAAGGAACACTAAACAGTTATTTGAGTAAGTCCTTCACACTTTCTTTATTTTTTATTTGTTTATTTTTTTCATTTTGAATTAATAAAATGAATATAGTAAAAAACACAAAACTTTCTACTGACATGCAGCAAGTATGTACAATAATCGTCTGTTCATAATGCTCAGTTCTGTTGAGCCTCTCCTTCTCTTATTTAATTTTACTGTAATTATATATTTTCAAAATACACTACAATCATCCAGATACAATTTTCATGAAAAAATAAAATGTTGACCTAGATTTATGTGTCACACTGAGCATGCCTATAGCTGGAGTTTTATGCATATTCTCCCACCTAGTACAGCATGTCTGAGGCTGTAAAGGGAACCCATAAACAAGAGGAACCGTGTTTATTGTTGGCGTCTAAGCAGAAAGTCCCAAAGTCTAGTTTTAAAACACTGTCAATATCAACTTTTGAATTGCAATGATATATGCTAAAAATTATTTTACAGACCTCCAATTCCTATGGTAGTTTTACTGACATAAATATTCAACACTATAATTGGGTTCAAAAACTTAAAATATTGTAAATTCTAACTGCAATGGTTTCATAAATACACTTTGCAGATTTACACTGGTATTCTCCACTTGGACGGGGCACGTTACATATGCGTCAAGGGCAAATTTTACATAGAATTTATTCGTAATTAAACTCATTTTTTAATTACAACTATAGTTACAACACCAAAATAAAAATGATTTGTTTCTGAAAAATTGCACGAACTTCACATTTACATAAAACATCTTTTTGAAGGGGGGGGGGGCGATTTTGTAAATTGCAGCCCGACCCAGATGAAACCCTTGCAAAGAACATGACTATATTATTGAATTAGTTTTTATTTCATCTTGATTAATAACAAGATGAAATAAACATTTAATTAATAACAAGATGAAATAACTCTTTAAGTTTCTTTCCAGAAACTTTAAAAAAATGCATTGATGTCTTTAAATTTCAAATTGAGTCTAATAAAAAATAATTGCATGAACTAGTTCCATTTCGCTAATCCCAACATGTCAATCATTCTTCAGCGTGCGAATTTAGCTACCACGTATAATGCAGTTAGGTAGAAATGTCACGTGAGTCACTCTATCCAATGACGACAGCCATTTCATTTCTACTCCAGTTCAAACTCGGCTAACGTAATTTGTGCTTCACACGACTTGGACAATACGCACCGTGTTCGAAACTAGTTTTTCCTTAGGTCTCAGTTTTGGGGAGCCGAGTTTTATCTCCGCGCTGTGACGGTATTGAGAATAGGGCCGTAAATAGTTTAATGAAAACACCATGCATCTATTGGTGCCCTTTTCTTTATGAATTAAAAAAAAAAGAGAAGGAGGAGGAAGAGAAAATGCATGCTACAATGTCTTTGCATTTCACTTTCTAAACATTTTACTTCTTGCATTGCTAATTTTTCATATAAAATTCTGTGGAATTTTGGTCTTAGTCTTTCACCCAGATGACCCAGCCTTGAGTTCCAGCACTGGAAGAATTCTCAACTTTGTCTGAATTATATGGCAATCCTAAAGCTTTGCATTAGTAAGGAGTGTTGGAAAAGGTTTTTTTTAAGTTTAACTGCTTAAACATAATATTAAAATGGGCAAATTAAAATATTCTTTATGTATCTACATACAACATCTGTTGGAAAAGCATCTATCTTTTGACCAAAGAAAACACATTGGTGAAACTAGACTGTTGAAAACCTAATTCTCTTCAAACTAGTCTTCTTATTGGTCCAATGGCAGCCACTTTTTCCAGTGATGTTTTCATTGTTGGAAGCATTCCAAGAAGACCTTTTTCAGAATGGAGTTTTGCACAGCAGCTGTTGCAGTCACAATGTCCGTTTGTTTTTGATCTTCTACCTTTCAATGGCTTCTTGAGTTAGTGGAACAGCCTGAAAATGCAGGGGACATACCAAGAGATAATGATGTTTGTTGAGCTACAGAAGTCAGGATTTTTGCCAAAAAGAGCTTGAAATGTACTGGAAAATCATCACTGACTGTCGTTTGCAACTTCCAAATGATTTCCACTTGGCTGTCCTCCAATGATGAAACTTGTTGCAGTTTCAGTTATCCCATCATCTTATTCGAACTTAAAATATCCAACACGAACACTATACATTACCTCAGTCAAACTCTTTGCCACTGACTGACGCTATTGGCAGATGAGAAAAATTCATACATGCACACAAAGGTTTAAGGTCAGCTCACGTAAGCATGCCTGCTTCAAATCTTTGCACAAAAAAAGGGAGGATCCTTTTCTAGTAGACCTTGAATAATATAATGAAAGGAGTGATAAAAAATACTTTTTTTTTGCTTTTAACAATAACTACTTTATTAAAAATACAGTTAACAATAACTATTTTTTATATAGTAAATGCAAACTACTTTTGAATTGCAGTTACTACTTAACTACTTTTATATGATGGTATTTAGCTGAAGGTTCCATTTACACTCACGTTAAAAAATTTAAAAGGTAGAAAATAAAAAGAAAACTTGTAAAACTGGTTTAGAACACACAGCAATAATAAATTGTCTTGTTCAAATAGGGAACATTATAGTATAAGACGCCAAATTTGGTGACCTGAAACTATGCATTTATAAGGTAACTATTATTACATCAAACTGTTAACTTTTTTAAATGTTTTTATATACTTATTTTTGAACTTAAAAAATGCACAGATAGAAATTATACTAAAAAAACAAAAGAAAATACCCTAACACCTTTTTGCAAAAAATAAATAAATAAATAAATAAATAAATAAAATAAAATGTACAGAAATGCAGTTTCTCACTGGTGTAGGAAAAGGTTTTGTTTTTGCAATCAAGAGTTTTGAAAGCAGTTTGTATTCATGACTATGTTTTTTTTTCTTCTTTAAATGTTGCTTTTCAGCTGAATCAATATCTATGAAATTGTTTTTTTTTAATTTCTTGTAGTCTTCTTAATTTTTTTTTAAACTCAAATTTGCGAATTGAGATATGAGTGTATGCTGCAATTTTCACCTTCTCCAAATTGATTAGTAGTTAATGGTCAGGCAATGTCTCACATTATATCAGCTTTTATTTTTTAGTGTTTAGATAAGAGGGTTGAACTAAACTGCTAGACTTCTGACTGTTAACCAAAAACTTTTCCGGAAATGATAGCCAATATTTAATTTGAGAAATGGCAGAAAATTATCAAATATCTGATTTTCTTAAGTGTTTTAAAGCTAGTTAATTCCCTTTAAAAACACAATTTCCCAAATTTCCCCTAACCATGTAAACGTTCTTATCGAGTCCGCTGCTGCACTTGTGCAAGATAAGTGCAAATCAGAATTGTTGCATTTGAACCTTATCTATTTTCACAGAACTAATGTAAAAAGTAGTCTGTAGGAATCATTACAAAGTGGTACTTTATTGTTCGCATTACTCACTGCAAACTGCACAAAAAATTTTGTTACTTGTAGCATATAAGTTCCAACCAATGACTGAAAGTTAATGCTAGTAAAGTATGCCTGAATTACATTTATTAGATTTATAATGAGTTAGAAAAGTTCGAGAATGTTCCAAAGAAAAAAAAAGTGATTTTCTAACCATCCAAAACTGAATTAAAATTTGCTCAAATTAAAGGAATTACCAATGGGAACCAAGATGTAGTACTAATGAAGTTCTAGTGAACAAAAAGGTTTTACCTGAATCAAAATATTTTTCCAGCAAACACATGAAGGAAGGGGGGCTTCATCACCTTGAATCCCTGAGAGCTCTCCAAAAGGGGACTTTTGAAAGACAATCCCCCCTCCCCCTCCCTTCCTCAAGAGAGAATTTTCATGAGAAAACTTCCAAAATTCTCTCAGGAATGAACCCCCTCAAAAGAGAGCATTCAAGATTTTAATTTTTCAATGGAATGCTGGATTTATTTGTAGATCTATTTTGAAAAATTCTTAGATCTTTCTTACGCCTTTATGCACAAGTTTGGTAGGACCTCATATGGAGTATGATGTTCAGTTCTGGTCTCTTTATCACAAAAAAAATATTTCTTTATTAGAAAGGGTTTAAAGGAAGACTACTTGGCTAATAATGACACTTTATGATTTAAATTATGATATCTGACTTAAAAGGCTTAATATGTATAGTCTCAAGCAAAGGAGAGTCAGATGAGAAATGATTCAGTTGATTAAATCTATTAAAATGAAGAGTGGTAATGGTTTACATTTTTGCATGGATGGCAAGGAGGTCAGTGTTTTCAGCTATTTGAATTTCAAGCTAATCCAGAAGAAAGGAGAATTTACAACTTCAGTAGGATAGTATATACTTGGAACAGTTAACTGGAAGAGGCGGTAATGATCAAGAAGGTGGATAGCTTTAAGTGGCCCTTGATTTTCACTTGGGATTGATGAATTGATTAGGACCAGACTAGCTGCATACAGAGCTTGTTGCTGGTTGTCACTTTTGCATTTTCATAAATACTAATTCAAACAATTAATTTTGAATTTTTTGTGCTAATTATTTTTCATACATAGTTTATTTTTGATTTTTATTTCCTTTCATAATTTTCAACTTTCTTTTCTTTTTTCGTTTGAATGTTTAAAGAACAGTAAGCTAATAAAAACAGCAAATATCTTTGCTAAGGTATGAACGATATTCACAAAAATATTTCTGGGAACATGAATTGTTTTGCTGATGATGTCAAAGTTATGGGGACTGTAGAAAATGAAGAACAAGCAAATCAGCTGCAAGAGGATCTAGATCATATTACGGAGTGGGCTGATAAATGGGGTATGGCTGTTAATGTTGGGAAATGTCAAGTGCTACATTTAGGGCATGGAAATAAGTGTACAAGTTATTATTTGCAAGGTTCAGTCATTAGTCAGGCAGACAAAGTTACTGATCTGGGGGTCCTAATAAGTCAGGATTTAAAGTTTAGCCAACAGTGCAGCATTGCTAGCAACAAAGCCAATAAGATGCTTGGGTTTATCAATAGATCTATTTCAAATAAATCTAAAGAAGTTCTTCTGCCCTTATTCACCAAATTCCAAGCCACGCTTACTCTTTTGAACACTAGGTGGCAGGGATGCACGGGGTCACTCAAAACTTCCGGCGGAAGTCTTATGTGTATTGCTTCTTACGACGAATTGCTCTGTTTACGTATCTGTAATTTGATTGAATTTTTTAAATTAATCATGAATTTCAAAGGCGCAAAATTTTCGTAAAAAGAGGGGATGTTGTTCTGCTTTCGGGTACAGCATGAGGACAGGAGCAAATAAGATGTCAGAAATAAAGATGTTCAAATTTCTAAAGGTCCTGATCGTCGAATCAAAGCCAATGCTTTAAAGCGAAAGGATTGAATCTTAATGAATATTATGTAGTAAACACACTTTGTGCGAGGTATTTACGAGCTGGAAACATTCACCTTAATTTCATCAGCTTTGTATTTTTACTGTAATGTGTGAAGATCTATATTGATCTATATTAAACTGATTATTAGAAAAACTCAACCTGAACAATTTTTTATTTGCTTCCTGCAAAGCTGAAAGTTTCCAGTGTTTTGACGGGTTTCAAACAGTTTGATTTGTGTGATTAAAATAAAGAACCACTATTCATTACCTCATGAGAAAAAAACTTCCCATAGCTCGAACTATCAATAACTCGAACCATTTAGCCCGTCTCTTGGGACTTCGAGTTATTGACGGTACTTTAATATTAGGCGCTGTAATTGTAAACAAATTTAGATATTCGACAATCGGTAAACAAACACATTTATTAAAGTTATAGTATAGTATCATAGTACAGCTATTGGTATTACATTCAAAGCAATTTTAACGCAGGAGAAAGCACTCGGAGATTAAATTTAAATTTTGTTATCTTTCAATTTTTTTTTATGCCTATCAATCTTGCTACAGAAGCAAGTTGATTAAACAAAAAAAAAGTGATGAACAAATATGTAATAAAATATATTAAATATCAAACCTGAAAATTAGGTAGCAACTGTAATAAGTGTGCGTGAACTGAAAAGCTACAACAGGAGAATTGATTGAATATGACACCAAAACTCCCTGTCATAGCCATTCTGTGTGAACACAGTGCAGAAAAGCTTCCATCTTTGAAAAAATAGCTTCAACTTAAGAATAGGAATTACAATTCACAACGTACTTGCAATCCAGTAGATTTGTGATTCTTGAAAGCAGACTTTGTATCAACTTTATTTCTGTTTAGGAGGTATTCATAAATGCTTATCATTGAAATCGCGGTAATGATTGACAAACGAAGACTCGTTTTTTTTTTCTTATTTCTGTATTTAAAGGATCAGGAAAATCAGATCCGTTGATCGACAATTTTTGAGAATAGCAAAGCCTATTATACTCATTTCATGCATTAAAATACGCAAAAGACATGATTCTACCTAGAACTGAAAGAAAACAAAATTGCCTGAACACTGTAAACATCAATCGTTAGCAATAGATTCGCCATCCATCTACTAAAGGATCGGTAAGGTCACAGCCATTGAAAGATAATTTTTAACAATAACTAAGTTTGTCTTTCTTATTTAATGCATTGAAATATACAGAAGACATTATTCTGCTTTTTAAAGAAGCACAACAAAATCGCTTTCGCTATGAACACCTATCTCTAGCAATGGAGATTGGCGCTTAACCGGAAATAAGACTCGCTACTTCCGGTCTACGTCAGTGGTTTGTTTGTTTATTTAGGATATTTGGTGAATATAGAAGTTTGGTAAGCCCCCATTTGGAGTATGCTGTTCAGTTTTGGTCTCCTTATCTTAAGAAAGACATTAATGTATTGGAAAGGGTTCAAAGGCGGGCTACAAGGCTAATAAGTGGACTTTCCCACTTAGATTATGATTCCAGGCTTAGAAGGCTAAAAATGTACAGTCTTGAGCAAAGAAGAGACCGAGGGGACATGATTCAGCTGTTTAAATTTATTAAAACGAAAGATGTTACGGGGCTAAAGTTTAGCACTGAAAACAGGACAAGGGGTCATTGTTTTAAGCTATTTAAATCTCAGGCTAACATGGATATTAGGAAAAATTTTTATTTTAGCAGGGTAGTGGAACCTTGGAACAGCTTACCGGAAGAGGTGGTAATGAGCAAAGGAGTAGACAGTTTTAAGAGGGCCATTGATCTTCACTGGGGATTGTAAATTGACTAGGACCAGTCTAGCTGGGCCCAGAGCCTGTTGCTGGTCGTCACTTTTGTGTTTGTACAATATGAATTAAAAATGATCATTTGCAAAAAAAAAAATCAATAATATTGAGTCAATTGAGTCATTTTTGCACTTTAAAAAAATAACTGCACAGTTAGAAAAAGTGAAGGAAAAAATGCACAGAAAAGAGAAATAGTATATTTGAGTATTACCTGGATTGTCACCAGTAAATGCTATAATTTTACAAGTCTCAGCAAAACCATAACGATCCACAAAATAAGGGGCAATAGTACCCTGGAAACAGAAATGAAAGGTTCTATCATAAGTCATCTAATCATTATAAAATGTCTTGAAAATTATTTGAAATATCTTTAAATTTCCTAATTTGCAAATGTATTGTAAACTTTTTTAATGACATGCAAAAAAAAATATATGATTCACTACACATTTTTTATAAATATATCTGCCTCTACTTACTAAAACAGTTGAAGAGGGTACTGGAACACCTAACTTCTCCCTAAGATTTGGAGCACAAACCTAAAAATGACCAAAACGTTAATTGAATGCAGGTAGAAAAGCTGTCATGATTTTCATGAGGTATGTAGCATTAAAACATTTACTGCTTACTTCAAGGTCAATTATTCTGTAAACCACAAGTCAAAAAATTTGAGACACAGCTACAATTATACTAAGTGATATAGTTTTAGACCAAGTTTACATGCTCATGGGTCTTGGGGGGGGGGGGGGGATTGAAATACGGGCTTATTTTTATCACCCAATATATGCTTTACATAATGCAGCAATATGTACAATGATTCACTTGCTTCTTACATTATCTTTGACTTGGTGATGATCATTAATCAATGCTGAACTTTAGAAAGAGAATTTTAATTGAGTTGAATTGAGTAAATTATTACAGCTAAATTTTGTATATGCTATTAAGCAATAAACTTTTGAAAATAAATAAATAAATTTATGATCAAAAGTAAAAACATAAAAATATAACGTCCAAAAAAGCTCAAATGTGTAAAACATTGCAACACAAAAATAAATGGGCTTATGAACATCAAGATATTTAGTAGCTTTCTTGTGGTTCTAATACACTCATCTATCAGAGAATTAATCTCATTCCCTTTCTATCTTCTTCCTTTAGAAAAATAGATTTAATATTATTTTGAAATTTAATAGGAGTGGTTTATCATTCTAAATTAAGCTATTATCTTTTTATTTATTTTTTTTCTTCAAAATTACCAAATTTGGGATCCCTTAACAAAGCAATCTGATTAGATTATATGCATTTCTAATCCAAATCTAAAATTACACTAAATTGAGTATAATTACAGCTGTTGCTCAAAGTTATTGACTAATGGCTTATAGAGTAATTAACTTGTAATTTGAACTTTTTTTTAAATTATCAATTAAAAAAGTTAATTTGGCACCATGGGTTTCTAAACTGGACCTAAAACTACACTACATTGAGTATAAATACAGCTATATCTCAAAGTTTCTGGCTTGTGCTTACAGAGTAATTGATTCAAAAATCCTTGACCTTTCCAGTGGGGTTCCCATAGGGTATTATACTAGATATATGCCGTATACTCTCAAACATTTTTTAGACATATAGCGTAAACCCTCAAGCTTCATAAATTTTCATATTATGATATACTATGTGTATGATCACATACACAAATTGTGCGTAGTGGATTAATGGGAGTATACCCTCAGAAAAATGGATGGGAACATCACTGGACCTTACATTTCAAAATAATCAATTTTGAGACTGCTTAGTTAGAGAAGTTGATTAGATACCATGGGTTTCTGATCTAAATCTAAAACTATACACATGGAGTTTTTCTACAGTGTTATAAAAAAAATAAAGACTTATGGCTCCCAGAGCAATTGACCTTAAATTTTGACTTTTTTTTTAATTATCAACTTTGAGGCTGTTTAATTTAACAGTTGATCAGGTGTCTTGGGTTTCTAACCTGGATCTAAAATTACACCATAAGGAGTATGACTGCAAATGTGTCAAAGTTTTGAACTTGTGGCTTACAGAGTAACCGACATTGAAACTTGACCTATTTCTTGAAAATCACCCACTTTAAAAACCTTTTAAAGACTAAAGATAAGAATAGTTCATGCTGTTTAATGCTTTTCTAAGTAGGGGAATGTGGGGAAAGGAAATGATGAAATATTTACTTTGCTTTTAATGCCACCTATCTGGTAATATTTTAACTATGTAGTAGTACATGTTGTCTACTCCAGTCAGGAAAAAAATAACGCTGTGGATTCAAGCATTTGATAACAAAGGAAATTTTCAAAATTTGATACTCATATTGTGATATATTGTTATAAGTCAAAAATTATTTTTATTAGTAAAAATGCTAAAGTTCTTGTTTTTCACATTTTAAATATTAATTGTGACCTTCTAACCCTTGGAGCAATAGTTATTTAGTTCATATTAAGCTTATTTGTATTTTAAATATTTTGTACAACTACAGTACAAAGTTTAGCAAAGTGGATGGGGCAAAGTGAAATAATTTATTTTGTTTACTCACTCAATCATTTACTAAATCATTATGTATTTATTTATTAGTTAACTTCACCTAGTTTTTAGTTCACTTCTCTTTATTCATTCATTCACTTATTTTCCTATTCATTCACCTTTTTACTCACTCATATTTCTTCATATATTAATTATTTTTATTTAATTATCCTTATATATTATTTCCAAAGCCTGTTTTTTGTTCCTACGCGAGATCTCCCTCAATTCTTGAATGATTTCTTTGACTTACATCTCATTTTAAAGGTTATTGTGCAGGCTATTGACGAAAGATAGACCCACAGTCTAAAAATTGTTTTTTTTTTCCTGTCAAAAAATGTGTTTTAAAGCACTGGAGTGAGGTTTTCTGTTAAATTTATAAGTTTAACTCGCGCTGTGTCCAACAGAGCTGAATATCTTGATCGGCAGAGCGTTCGAATGGTAACCAGAAGAACGAGTGTTCGGGCCCATCCCAGATGATCCTGCATCAAAAAATTAGACAAATATCACAAAGTACCTGAACACATACAAACAATAAATAGAAGTGAGGGAAAAAATTTTTTTTTTTTGGTTTTAAAGCTTTTGCTCGGGTTAGAAAGCTAAAGCATAATGTAAGCGAAAATATAACTATCAGGTTTAAGATTTCAGACTACAATGGAATGTAAAGTCAGACCAAACAACGTAAGTAGAAGCACAAATTTGTAAATTACAGCAGACACGTGTTTCGGCGTTACAGGGAACGCCTTTTTCAATGCAAAAAATAATGAGCTTATGGATGAAAAGACATCTGACAAGACTTTTGTCGGATGTCTTTTCATCCATAAGCTCATTATTTTTTGCATTGAAAAAGGCGTTCCCTGTAACGCCGAAACACGTGTCTGCTGTAATTTACAAATTTGTGCTTCTACTTATGTTGTTTGGTCTGACTTTACTATTCAGCACAAAGGTATTATTTATCTTATTACAATGGAATGGTTTTTTGTTCTAAAAAAAATAAATCGTACACTGATATGTAGATTCTTCTAATGACAGTTTTTGACCCTTTGTACAAATAAAAAAAATCTAAGACAAATTGAAATTACGCTTTTCATTTAGTTAAACTATGAATACAAAGTAAAACATTAAAATTACTAACAATTTGTAATGGATAAAATATCAATTTTTTTCCTTCTTTCAGCAAAAAACAAATAGATAGTCACATTTTTACTACATTCAAAAAGCTACGCTAAAAAAACAAACTTAGTTCAACTGATTTTGTATTTCAACCGTTCGGTTAAATGATGAACACGTGCTGCGACCTAAGCCATAACGGTTCAAGCAGCCTGAGATAACAAATTGTAAAATAATTAAAAAATAAAAACACTTCTCTTCAATATCTTAACTTATATATTATTTCTATGAACAATTTTTCTGTCGGTATGCGAGAACTTTCTTATTTCTTGAAGAAATTCTCCTCTCATTTTAAAGCTTATCGAGCCGGCTAATGATAAAAAATAGACTTACGGTCTAAAAATCAGTGTTTCGGAAATGCCCATTGCTGTTGCATAACCTTGATGCAGCCTGTAGTTCTTATGAAGATTATTTTTTTAAAGCAAAATTTTAATACAATTTTCCAATGTTTTGCGTCTCTTTTGTCAAAAAAAAATAAATAAATAAATAAAAAATCTACAATTAACCTTTTTTTTAAAATGAAGCTTAAAAGCACTGGACTTAGTTGTTCGGTTAAGTTGATAATTTTTCTGTAGAGCAATCGGCTATAAACTAGCTGACTTTCGGGACCGCTCGGGCTGTCCGACATTATAGCAAATTTAGGTTTGTACTACGCATTACATGTACTCATAACATACAACAGATAAAACACGTAAGGGAATAAAATAAATACAACGAGAAAGCTACTTGGCGTTTTGACTCCTTTATACAGGCTATAGTTATTATTCAGATAAGTTGATTATTAATCGAAGGGTGATCTTTCTTTTTTGTTTCAAGATTTGACTCTCCTCAGACCACTAAGCATAATGTAAGCATAAAAAAGAATTAGATTTAAAAATTCAGTTCTCAAGGGAGTTCTTTTCATGCAGAAAAACTTTTTCATTGTATGCTAAAATGTATATTTTTCTCATAGCAGTAGTAGGAAATCATTTTCTACTAATCTGCTTTTGGGGGGGGGGGGGGAGGTGATGCATTTTGTCTACGTTCGAAAAATTACATTTAAAAATTGAACTCAATTCAACTGGTTTTGGTTTTGAATAATTTTAAGTGTTTGATTAAAAGAAAAACATATGCTGGCATTCAAGCTGTAACGGTTAAAGCAGCCTGCTATGGGAAAGTGTGTCAATTTTCAAAAAAAAAACACTTATTTTCACGTTCAGCAATAAAATCAATGCGACGGGAATGCTCCTTGATGTTTCAACTCCTTTACACAGGCTACAGTTATTATTCAGAAAAATTGACGATTAATCATAGGGTGTTCTTTCTTTCTTTCTTTTTTTTTTAAAGCATTGACTCCATTCAGATAACTAAGCATAATGTAAGCATTAAAAAAAGTATTAGATTTAAAAATTCAAACCTCAAGGGAATCCTTTTTGTGCAGTAAAAGTTTTTCATTGTAAGCTGAAATGTAGATTTTGCTGTTAGCAGTGTTCGACCTTTTATATAAATGAAAAAATACTACGCCAAATTGAAATTACGAGTTTCACTCAGTAAAACTTTAGCTATTTATTCAAATACGATATAAAACATTAAAATTATTATCAACTTCAAAAGTAAGAAATCATTTTCTGCTCTTTGCTTTCTGCAAAAAAAAAATGCATTTTGTCTACGTTCGAAAAAGTACACTTAAAAAACCGACTCAGTTCATGTTGGCATAAAATATTATTTTATTTTTATCCTCGGTCCACAGCCGATAATTTAAAGAAAATATTTTAAAGTTAATTGTTACCTACTTTAAGCCCAGTCTGGTAAAAGTAGAATTCAACTAGTTGGTGCTGACACTTCAATTGACAATTCCCCCACGCTATAATTAATGGCGACTGTTTACTAAAACCATTGAAGATTGCATGTCTCGATGTGTTGATTCAGAAAAAGTTGAGTTGTCACCTGATTGATTCGAATTAATTCCACTTGTTGTCCGCTCGTGCCATGGAGACGAGTACGGATATTCGCGGCAGTGGAATAAACAAATGAGTGATAGTTGCAGTAGAAGTTAGTGTGGTGACGTCATCGAGGCATGAAATCTCATTGGCTGATGAAACATATATATTGAGGCGAGTGGCAACACTCTCTCTCTCTTCTCAACGATCCCCAGTTTTGTTTTGATCGTGAAGCCTAGTTCGGCTCACGTGTGGAGGGGGTTTTTCCCCGCGGTGCTAGCGGGGGTTTTTTAGTGGTGTGTAACTGGTGATGAATATTCACCTTGCTTTTCAAGTATTGGAATTTTCCAAGTTCTGGAATTAGAATGAGTCCAGGTGAAGAAACACTTGTTTTGTGTCCGGCCAATTGATATTGCCGGGGAAGTGCGTTCCGAAATTTCTACTGGATATGTTCGCCGAATCTTCGAACTGTCTAACGTTGCCTACCTGCTAAGGGCGTTCCTGAAGTGTGATCCGGAAGACCTTTTGTGTTCCTGGATGAGAATCCTTCGGACTGGCCAGTGACTTCATCGACAGATTGGTGACATTTTTCTTTTACTTATTGGAACCACTTTTGTTGTGATATTTTGGGGGTGTTCTTTTATGGGGGATATTGTATCATATTTCTAGTCATATTTAATAAATGTATTTTTTTTTTCTGAAACATGTTTTTTGCTTGTCTCCAACTTGACATTACACGGCCATTTAATGTTGGCTTAGTTTAAATTTTTTAAACTTAACTCTAATTATGCCAACAAAGTGGTAGCAGAGCTCGGTCGAATGTCTTTTTAGTTGGAGACAAATTTGCAAAAATTTTCAGAATTATGGAACGGGATTATCGAAACATTAAGAAACTTAACTCCTGCAATTGGGCAACATGGTCGAAAAATAAGAAAATGGTACTGATAGAAAGAGATTTATGGGAATTAACCCAAACAAAATTAGAAGAAGGCATTTTGGCAGAAATAAAGAAACGGAGGGGCCAAGCAGTGGCGATTATTTACCTCAACATAGAGGATGTGTTAAAACAACTGATTGATGATTTAGACGATCCATATGCTGTATGGACGTCATTGAAGTTGAATTTTGAACCTCCGTCTTTAGCCCGTGTTGCCTGATTGTGGGAGGAGTTTTTTTCTAGTAGAGTTAATGAAAAAGAAACTATTGGAATGTTCGCGGCTCGATTGAAGTGTTTGCTCCGACAGTTGGAGGAGAATGGCTACAAAATAGATGAAAAATTAAAAGGATTTCAACTAATACGTAGTTTGGATCAAAATTTCAGGGGGATAGTTCAAAATATTTATAGATGGGATGAAAATAAATGTAATTTTTCAAATGTTTTGGATGAACTTTTGGCAGAAGAGGGAAGATTAAAATTTTTAGGAAATGAAAAATTTGGAAATAGTAGTTCAGGTGTTAATGCTTTTTCTGTTCAAAATAAACCCCAGACTGGGCGGAAAGTTGAAAATGTTAATAAATTTGAAACAAGAGTTTGCTTCACAGGGGGCAAAAGGGGGTATATTTCGGCTCGGTGTTGGAGCAGAAAACTAAACACTCAAAATAGTGGTAATCGTAATTTTTCCAAACAAAGTAATACCCCTAAGGCTGGAATGTTTTGCACCATCAGTAAAGTATCAGGAGTACAGACCAATAACACAAATTTGAAGGAAGAAATACCAGTATTTTTACTGGATACAGGTGCCACGGCACATTTCTGTAAAGATAGGGACCTATTTTGTGAATTGAAGCCTGTTAAAAATACAAAAATGGAGGTAGCTGTGGGCAATGTAAATAGTCAAGTCGAGGGGGTAGGGAAAATTGTTTTCGAAATTAAGACAGATGGTAAGCTAGTAAATATCACATTGAATGAGGTCTATTATGCTCCAACACTTAGACGAAATTTGCTTTCCGGATCCAGGATAGACAGTCTTGGTTTTTCTTTAAGGTGGTATCCTGGTAAAATATGTATTTTTAACAATGATGGCATCAAACTTTTCTCTGCATTTTTAATTGATAAATTGTATTTTGTAAAACCCACCTCATTTTTAAGTAATCAAAGTAGTGACTTACCACCAAATATAAATGTAACAGAGGTCAAAGGATTAGACCTGGAGTTGTGGCATGAACGGTTTTGCCATATTAATTATGACAGCATTTTGGAAACTGAAAAAAAGAACTGTGTCAAAGGGTTTAATATTAAAGGTAAAAACCGGCCAGACTGTGAGCCTTGTATTATGGCGAAAAAAAGAAGGTGTTCATTTAAGTCCACCCCAGGGATAAGGTCTAGAAGACAACTTAAGCTTCTTTTCGTGGATCTAGCAGGGCCATTTCCGGTGGAGTCACTAGGGGGGAAAAGATATATTTTTACGATAATTGATGATTTTTCAAGGAAGTCCATTATTTACTTTTTGAAGTCAAAACATGAAGCTTTTAGATATTTTCTTAGATACCAGAGGCATGTAGAGAGAGCCCTCAACAAGAAAATTTTGGCCATAAGGTCTGATAATGGGGGAGAAATTACAAATTCTAATTTTGAGACCCATTTAATTAAAGAAGGCATCAGCATAGAGAGAACCAACCCTTATACTCCCGAACAAAACGGAGTAGTAGAAAGGTACAATTTGACCTTGATGAATGGGCTTAGGGCGATGCAGAAGGACTCTGGACTAAAAGAAGAATTTTGGGCGGAAGCTGCCTTATGCATTAACTATGTCAGGAATAGAACAGTTCTAAAGGAAAGGGGGAAAACCCCATTTGAGCTGTTCTGGGGAAACAAGCCTTCAGTAAGGCATTTCCGGAGGTTTGGATGTATTGCCTACAGAGGCATGCCAAAACAAAATTTAAAGAAATTTGACTCAAGAAGTAGGAAGGGCATAATGGTGGGCTACGCAACCCAAGCAAAAGGGTACAGAATTTGGGACCCAGAGCTAAAGAAAATTTTTGAAACTATCAATGAAGACTTCAGGGAAAATTTAATTTGGGGGAAATCAAATTTGAATAGGAATGTAGACAATGAGGAAGATTATTCTTTTATTAAACCTATGAGTGAAGTTCTCTTAGATAAAGAAACAGATGAAATAAAGGCTCCCACCCCTTGTGAGGAAACTGAATGGGTAAGTGATGTAGTGAAAAGAAAGAAAGGGGACCGTACTGATATCTACTATTATGAAAAGGGAAATAAATACAAATACAAATGTGACAACCAGCAACAGGCTCTAGGCCCAGCTAGGCTGGTCCTAGTCAATTAATTAGTCCCCAATGAAGATCAATGGCCCTCTTAAAGCTATCCACCCCTTTGCTCATTACCGTCTCTTCTGGTAAGCTATTCCAAGTGCCCACGACCCTGCTAAAGTAGTAGTTTTTCCTGATTTCCAAGTTAGCCTGAGATTTAAATAGCTTAAAACAATGACCACTTGTCCTGCTTTCCCCGCAAAAATTTAATCCATTTACATCTTTCATTTTGGTAAATTTAAATAACTAAATCATGTCCCCTCTGATTCTCCTTTGCTCCAGGCTATACATGTTAAGCCTATTAAGTCTGGTATCATAATCTAAATCTGAGAGTCCCCTTACTAATTTAGTTACCCTTCTTTGAGCCCTTTCCAATACAAAAATATCTTTCTTCAGATAAGGCGACCAAAACTGAACAGCGTACTCCAAATGAGGTCTTACTAAACTCCTATATAAAGGCAGAAGAACTTTCTTAGATTTGTTTGAAATAGATCTATTGATAAACCCAAGCATTTTGTTGGCTTTGTTACTAGCAATACTGCACTGTTGACTAAATTTGAAGTCCTGATTTATTAAGATACCCAGATCCATAACATTTTCTGCCTGATTTATGACTGAACCCTGTAAATGATATCTCATACGCTTATTTCCATGACCTAAGTGTAGCACTTGACATTTCCCTACATTAACTGCCATCCCCCATTTATCTGCCCACTTAGTAATATGATCTAAATCCTCTTGAAGCTGATTTACTTGTTCTTCATTTTCGACAATCCCCATAACTTTTACATCATCAGCAAAACAATTCATGCTTCCAGAAATATTTTTATTGATGTCATTCATAAATATAATAAACAAAAGAGGCCCTAAAACTGATCCCTGAGGAACCCCACTTAAAACATCACTCCAATTAGAATGTTTTCCTCTCACAACTACTCTTTGCTTCCTACCTTTGAGCCAATTTCTAACCCAAAGTAAAGTTTTTCCTCCTATTCCTATGTCAGCTAACTTGCTGAAAAGAGCAACATGCGGTACCTTGTCAAAAAATTTTTGAAAATCAATATAAACAACATCCACACATTTTTTGTTATCTAAAGCTGAGGTAACCTTGTCGTAGAAATGCAATAAATTAGTAGTACAGGATTTACCTTTCCTGAAACCATACTGCAAACTAGTCAACAGACTATTAGTCTCTAAGAACTTCATGATCTTAATTTTGATCAAAGTTTCGAAAATCTTACAAATCACCGAAGTCAAACTTACAGGCCTATAATTCCCAGCAATACCTTTAGACCCCTTCTTGAAGATTGGCGTTATGTTAGCCAGCTTCCAGTCCTCTGGCACCGTCCCCGAGTTATAAGAAGCATTGAAAATATTCAAAATAACATCCACTAATTCCTCTGCACATTCAACTAAAATTTTTGGATAAATATTATCTGGTCCCGGAGCTTTAGTTTCTTTAATCTTTTTCGAGTGAAATAAAACCTTCTCCCTGGAAAATACAAAATCCTCAAGCTGTATAATAGCTTGTGTCTTGTTAGTGTCAACTGTTGAGATACAGTTATCGTTAATCACACTGGAAAAAAAGTTGTTTAGAACACTTGCAATATCCCTATCGTTTTGGATTAAATTTCCATACTCATCAACCAAAGGCCCTATTTGACTGTTTCGAGCTTTCCCAGAATTAGCATAAGCAAAAAACCTCTTAGGGTTCCCATCAATGTCATCTGCCAGCCTTTGCTCCAATTCCTTTTTCTGAATCCTTACCAAATACATAAAATTTCGCCTTGCCTTACCATACTGGAGCCTCTCCCCACTCTGACAGGTTCTTTAAACTGACAAAAAGTGGCTTGCTTAAAATTAAGAGCTTCTTTAGTCTCCCTGGAGAATCACATGGGCCAAATTTTGGTACTAACACCTTTTCTCCTAAATGGAACATAATCCCCAACCGTATTAGCAAGTTTATCCTTAAATTCCATCCACTGCTGATCTACGTCGCTATTTTCCAATCCTGACGAAAAACCTCTTTCAAGCTCTGCCTAAGTGCAACAAAATCAGTGTTCTGAAATTGGGCACAAACCTAAAATTATCATCTTTGCACACTTCAAATTTAATCCGGAACCTAATACTGTTATGATCACTATTTTCCACTCCAGGTTTTGGCCACTAGAGGGCGCCTGTGATGCAGGGAGTGTTATAGCTGCTAATTTGATAAGTGTTTTCTTCTATAATTTTTCATTATTACTGTCTAGTTTTAGGTTTTTTTACTTCACTTTATCATGTAATTTAGTTTTATTGTGTTTTTGGGGCTTATTTTAGCTGTTATTGTATTCTTGAAGTGTTTTTGCATTTTTTGGAGCTAAGCCTAACATGTGGTGATCTCCTGGTTTTTGATCTTGTGTGCTTTATTGGGTGTAGCAACTCTGTTTATTTACTGCTGTTTTTAGTATTTATTCTGTGTTTTTTTGCATTTTTATCTTTCTGTTTTGCCTTTTGGAACATATTCATTGAGTAGAAATGGGTGTTATATGCATTATGAAAGAGGTAAAGAGTGGGAAGGGGGACAGGTGGATCTCTTGTGATTTATGTCATATGTTCTGCCTGTATAAGGGGGAAAATGTGTCTGTTTTTGAGGAGGATTATATTTGCACTAAATGTGCTGAACTCTCAGACTTAAGACTTAAGATGCTAGTTTTGGAAGCCCAGTTAGCATTAGGGTGTAGGCCAGTTGTAGAGGGTATAAATGTTCCAGAGATTCAGGGGGAAGTTTCAAATGAGGAGTTACATTGGGAAACTAAGGGTGTAATTTTGGGGGACTCTATGGTAAGGGAGGTGGGTAACACAGTTGGGAGAGTAAAGCGTAAGGTGGCTAGGTGTTGTTTACCAGGGGCTCGGGTAAAAGACGTTAATATGGTTGCTGAAAAGAAGGGAGTATTGAATAAGGAGGACATGGTTACTTTGTGGGTGGGAACAAATGATGTAGGCCACAGTAAAAATGAGGAGTTTTCTAGGGAATGGGAATCCCTGTTGGATAAAGCAACCAGCTTTTCGACGAATGTCCAAGTGGTTGGTTTGCTTCCCAGGTATGGAGTGCATAGGAGCTGGCTAAATCAACGTGCGAGGTGTATGAACTTGCTACTGAAGTCAATTTGCGAAAAGCGCAGTATCAGGTTCATTGATGTATGGAGTCATTGTAAACGGGATTGGATTGCTAGGGATGGCCTGCATCTGAGCTCTACAGGGGTCAAAATGGTTAGTGGATTAATTTTAAGGGCTTCGGAGTCAAAAAACTAAGTTGGAATGGGGGGCATGGTTCAAGCATCAGGTATCGAGAGAATGAAATTTTTTTGGGTATTGCTAGAAATGGAAATAAAGTGACGAACAAGAGTAGTAATGTTAACAATTGTAATTTAGGAAATTTCAAGGTGTTAAATAAAAGCAACTTAGGCATGCTTAAAGTTTTCTATACCAATGCTCGCAGTATTAGGAACAAGATGGATGAATTGAAAAGCGTAGTTATGGATGAGAAGTTGGATGTTATTGGAATTACAGAGACATGGGCTACCGAATCTGATGCAGAGTTATTACATATTGCTGGGTATAATTTGTTCAGACAGGATAGAGTAGGTAAAAGAGGTGGTGGGGTTTTATTTTATGTTAGAGACAATTTTATTTGCAATGAATTGGTCATAAATGATAAGCCTACTGATATTGATATGGTTTGGCTGGAGTTGATGAGCAGTAAGGGCAAAAAGCTACGCTTTGGAAACATTTATAGGCCACCTAATTCAAACCAGGGACAAGATGAGCAGATGTACCGTATTATTAGTGACATGTCCAGTAAGGGATCCGTTATCATAATGTGGGATTTCAATTTTCCGGGTATTGATTGGAATAATTTTTATCCTGGTAATGGCAAAGAAGAGGAATTTTTAAAAGTAATTGGTGACTGTTTCTTAGATCAAGTTGTAACTCAGGGAACTCGAGAGGAGGCAATTTTGGATCTAGTTTTTTGTGACATAGGTAGTTTTGTTCAGGGGTTGAGTGTAGGGGAGCATATTGGAGATAGTGATCATAACAGCATTAGGTTCCGGGTTGAATTTGAAGTGTGCAAAGATGATAATTTTAGGTTTGTGCCCAATTTCAGAAACACTGATTTTGTTGCACTTAGGCAGAGCTTGAAAGAGGTGTTTTCGTCAGGGTTGGAAAATAGCGACGTAGATCAGCAGTGGACGGAATTTAAGGATAAACTTGCTAAAACCGTTGGGGACTATGTTCCATTTAGGAGAAAAGGTCTTAAAACCAAAATTTGGCCCATGTGGTTCTCCAGGGAGACTAAAGAAGCTCTTAATTATAAACAAGCCACTTTTCGTAAGTTTAAAGAAACTGGTCAGAGTGCGGAGAGGCTCCAGTATGGTAAGGCAAGGCGAAATTTTAAGTATTTGGTACGGATTCAGAAAAGGGAATTGGAGCAAAGGCTGGCAGATGACATTGATGGGAACCCTAAGAGGTTTTTTGCTTACGCTAATTCTGGGAAAGCTCGAAACAGTCAAATTGGGCCTTTGGTTGATGAGTATGGAAATTTAATCCAAAACGATAGGGATATTGCAAATGTTCTGAATATTTTTTTTTCCAGTGTGTTTAACGATAACTGTATCTCAACAGTTGACACTAACAAGACACAAGCTATTATACAGCTTGAGGATTTTGTATTTTCCAGGGAGGAGGTTTTATTTCATTTGAAAAAGATTAAAGCAACTAAAGCTCCGGGACCAGATAATATTTATCCAAAAATTTTAGTTGAATGTGCAGAGGAATTAGTGGATGTTATTTTGAATATTTTCAATGCTTCTTATAACTCGGGGATGGTGCCAGAGGACTGGAAGCTGGCTAACATAACGCCACTCTTCAAGAAGGGGTCTAAAGGTCTTGCTGGGAATTATAGACCTGTAAGTTTGACTTCGGTGATTTGTAAGATTTTGGAAACTTTGATCAAAATTAAGATCATGATGTTCTTAGAGACTAATAGTCTGTTGACTAGTTTGCAGTATGGTTTCAGGAAAGGTAAATCCTGTACTACTAATTTATTGCATTTCTACGACAAGGTTACCTCAGCTTTAGATGACAAAAAATGTGTGGATGTTGTTTATATTGACTTTCAAAAAGCTTTTGACAAGGTACCGCATGTTGCTCTTCTTAGCAAGTTAGCTGACATTGGAATAGGAGGAAAAACTTTACTTTGGGTTAGAAATTGGCTTACTGGTAGGAAGCAAAGAGTAGTTGTGAGAGGAAATCATTCTAATTGGAGTGATGTTTTAAGTGGGGTTCCTCAGGGATCAGTTTTAGGGCCTCTTTTGTTTATTATATTTATGAATGACATCAATGAAAATATTTCTGGAAGCATGAATTGTTTTGCTGACGATGTAAAAGTTATGGGGATTGTCAAAAATGAAGAACAAGTAAAACAGCTGCAAGAGGATTTAGATCATATTACTAAGTGGGCAGATAAATGGGGGATGGCAGTTAATGTAGGGAAATGTCAAGTGCTACACTTAGGTCATGGAAATAAGCGTATGAGATATCATTTACAGGGTTCAGTCATAAATCAGGCAGAAAATGTTATGGATCTGGGTGTCCTTATAAATCAGGACTTCAAGTTTAGTCAACAGTGCAGTATTGCTAGCAACAAAGCCAACAAAATGCTTGGGTTCATCAAGAGATCTATTTCAAACAAATCTAAGAAAGTTCTTCTGCCTTTATATAGGAGTTTAGTAAGACCTCATTTGGAGTATGCTGTTCAGTTTTGGTCGCCTTATCTGAAGAAAGATATTTTCGTATTGGAAAGGGTTCAAAGAAGGGTAACTAAATTAGTAAGGGGACTCTCAGATTTAGATTATGATACCAGACTTAATAGGCTTAACATGTATAGCCTGGAGCAAAGGAGAGTCAGAGGGGACATGATTCAGTTATTTAAATTTATCAAAATGAAAGATGTAAATGGATTAAATTTTTGCGGGGAAAGCAGGACAAGGGGTCATTGTTTTAAGCTATTTTATTCTCAGGCTAACTTGGAAATCAGGAAAAACTACTACTTTAGCAGGGTCGTGGGCACTTGGAATAGCTTACCGGAAGAGGCGGTAATGAGCAAGGGAGTGGATAGCTTTAAGAGGGCCATTGATCTTCATTGGGGACTAATTAATTGACTAGGACCAGCCTAGCTGGGCCCAGAGCCTGTTGCTGGTCGTCACATTTGTATTTCTATTTGTATTTCCAATATGCTCCCCTACACACAACCCCTGAACAAAACTTCCTATGTCGCAAAAACCAAATCCAAAATCGCCTCCTCTCGAGTTCCTTGAGTTACAACTTGATCTAAGAAACAGTCACCAATTACTTTTAAAAATTCCTCCTCTTTGCCATTACCAGGATAAAAATTATTCCAATCAATACCCGTAAAATTGAAATCCCCCATTATGATAACGGATCCCTTACTGGACATGTCATTAATAATACGGTACATCTGTTCATCTTGTCCCTGTGCGGTACGGTACATCTGTTCATCATCTCCCCTAAAACAAGGTTGAGGTCACCTAATGATGTAGAGAAATACTGTAGAGAGAATAACATTGTTTACAATCCTGAACTATTTGATTTTAAGAGTAAAAATGTACCTAATAACCCTTTGTTTGATTTTTTAATGAACAAATGGAACCCGAGCCAGAGGCAAATTTGTCAGAAGTGCCAATTCTCCAAAACTATAATCAATGCCTAAAAACCCCAGAAGTAAAACATTGGCAAGAAGCCATGTCGGAAGAAATGAAAGTGATTAGAGAAAGGGGGGTGTGGCAGTTAGTTCCCCAGCCGGTTGGTAAACCAGTACTTGGTAATAAGTGGGTCTATGACTTGAAGAGGAATGCCCAAGGGGAAATTGCCAGGTTTAAAAGCAGATTGGTTGCGATGGGAAATAGACAAGTGGCAGGTGAATCGTATTCTCAGGTTTTCTCCCCAGTTATCAATTTCTCCCTGATTAGAATGTTTTTTTTTCAATTCTGGTGATATTTCTAAGTTGGAGTCATTTCCAATTAGACGTAAAAAACGCATATCTTTATGCTGATTTGCATGAAGAAATCTATATGCGACAACCACAGGGTTTTGTAATCCCGAGAAAGGAAGACTGGGTATGTCGTCTAAACAAGGCCGTATCCAGAAATTTTTTTCGGGAGGGGCCCGGATTAGCACATTGCCCTAACACACACACACACACACACATAGTATATATAGACACACCAAACACATAAAAATGTTAACATAGAAGACTTTTTGTGTCGATTTTTAATGATTCCACTATTTCGACAATTTCTTATTATTTTTCTTATTCACCTTGTTGTGGTAAGGATAACAGGAGAGTGTCCCTTTAAGTCGGATGTAGAACATCCATAATTTCAGGGGGTCCGGGGGTCTTTCCCCCGAGAAATTTTCGAAAAAGAAAAATCTTTATTTTGAGTCCTTATATTAGGTAATTGAGACTACAAAAATATGAAAAAAAAAATAGGCAAAAAAAGTCTTTTAAAAGTTATACGTTCTTTTGCAAATCAAGACCAAACAAAATAAAAATTGCTTGTTCGACAAATCATGGAACTTAACGGACGATGAGGAAAAACGAGAGAGGAGAAAAGGAAGCACTTCGTCATCTGCTCATATCGGCTTTTAGTGAAGTTTGTTTTTGATCACTTTTTTTTTTTTTCATTAAATGCCCTACAGTATGAAAATTGTACAAAATAGTTTAAAAGAAATGGTGTCGATATTCAGAAAATAAGAACGGAAGAGTAATATTCTGGCCATTTGGACAATTCATACTTTATTTTCTTGATAAGATACAAAATTGAAGGAATCGAGGAATTTCAAAAACTTAAATAGTTTTCAAAGACTCTCGAACAGTTGAAATTATTTGAAGCTCTTTATTCACGCTTTTCAGAAGTTGATTGCAGTCTTACAAAATGATTATAACTTTGTAAGACACACACGTTTTAAGTTAAAAATAAATGCAACGAAATATTTCTTGAAACAAACTATTTTTTTTCAATCACAAGTAGTGCAGAAAATGAAAGAATACAGTAAGTGTTTTTTTTTCTTCTCATACTACAGGTATTAACAGTATGCAGTAGAAGTTAAAAAAAAAAAACAAGCAATAACAAAAGGACTTCCATGATACTGAATTCGGCATTAAATAAATGCAAGACAAGAAACATATCAGTCACAAAAATGATCTTGAAAATTATGCTACAAAAACGCGAGAATCGTGATTTTTGCATTTTTTTACTCAGGATGTATCAAGGAGCTGAATTTGGCACATCTTGGTAACAAGATACTCGCCTCATCGGAAACTAGGGGCCCAGCCTTTGGGGAGTCCCCGGCTCGAAATCAGTACAGTGTAAGTTTTGTAAGAGTTTTAGGTGGAGGAGGGCAGGGTGGTTCACAGAGGGGAGAAGGGACAGGGACACCTGTTGTCCCGGGCCCGAGCTTAAAAGAAGCCCAATATTTTTAAACCTAGGGTTGAAAATATGAGTAAACAATATGGAGGGGGCCCAAAAAAAGCATTTGTGACAGCCCCAAAATTTCTGTGCACGCCTCTGGAGGAGGAAGTGCACAGAAGTCAGTTCGGTAGACTTGAAAAGTCTACCGAACTGACAAAGGGCGTGCCTTGACCCTGGATTGACCTGAATTGAATTAGGGAAGAGAGGAGGGAGTCCTAATTAAAGGTCTAAATTTCAAGTGTGCCTTGCAGCTAATGAGAACTAGAACTGCTTTTTCTGTATTTCTACAAAATATTATAAATTTTAAATAGTAACAAAAGAATAAAAAAAAAATTTCTTATTTTCCTTTTCTGACATTAGGAATTTCAAAAAAAAAAAAAAAAGAAAAAAAAAACTTTTTCTGTTTTATGGTACAAAACATTTCGGGTTTCGGGGGGGGGGGGCCGTCAGGCCCCCCCTCTGGATACGGCTTTGCGTCTAAAGAAATCGCTATATGGTCTTCATCAATCGGGGAGCAATTGGTACCTGGAAATTGATAGGGTTCTCCAAGGTCTAAATTTTGTGAAATTTAAATGTAGTAACTGTGTTGATACAAGAAACAGAAATGTATTTTTATTGATGTATGTAGACGACATAATAATTTTTGGAAAAAGTGAAATTATAATTCAGGATTTATCTAAACATTACGATATTAAAGAATTAGGGAGAACAAAAAAATTATTGGGGGTAGAATTTGAAGAAATAAATGGGGGGATTTTTATACACCAAAATTCTTATATTAAGACAGTTTGTGAAAATTTTAAAAAGTATCAATACCCATACTCGACCCTCCCAATAGCGAAAGGTACAATTTTGTCTTTAGGCGATTGTCCAAAAACGGACCAAGAAATAAAAAAATGAAGAAAGTACCTTATCGCAATTTATTGGGATGTTTGTCCTATATAGCAGGGAAAACTAGACCGGATATTGCCCATACAGTTAATCTATTATCTTAATTTCAAGCAAATCCGGGTAAAAAACATTGGCAGTGTTTATTAAGACTTTTAGGTTATTTAAAATATACAAATTATTATAAATTAAGTCTATCTGCAATAAATGAAATTAAAATAAATGGCTTTTCTGACTCAGACTATGCTGCTAATAGGGACGATAGGATTTCGATTGGGGGACTGATTATTTACATTGACAGAGTACCTATTATCTGGCGAACATTTAAACAAAAGTGTGTTTCATTGTCCACCATGGAAGCTGAGTATATCTCTTTAAGAGAAGCAGCAAAAGAGGTGGTGTGGTTAAAAAGAATTTTAGAAGAAACATCACATTTTGGAATAGCTGGATATAAATTTAACGGGTCTGTGATTAATTGTGACAATATAGCTGCAATAGAATTTTCAAATTCCCCTATAGAAAATTCCAGAACAAAGCATATTGATGTCAGGTATCGTTTTTTGAGAAATTTAGTAGAGGAGAATACATTTGAATTAAAATATGTGAAAAGCGCAGAAAATCCTGCGGATACGTTTACCAAGCCTCTGACTCGGGGTACATTCAGAAAAATGTGCAAACTCATTTTTGGTAATTATGAAAATGTAAAAGTTTAATATTCAAATGTGTAAATTTTTCAATGTTTCTCAAAAGTGTTTACAATTTTTTAAAATTGTTGTTTGAAATATGTCAGTTTTTCATGTTGATTTGATGTGTATCGTGCTGTGTGACCGAGAAGGGGGGAATTTGTTGGCATAAAATATTATTTTATTTTTATTCTCGGTCCACAGCCGATAATTTAAAGAAAATATTTTAAAGTTAATTGTTACCTACTTTAAGCCCAGTCTGGTAAAAGTAGAATTCAACTAGTTGGTGCTGACACTTCAATCGACAATTCCCCCACGCTATAATTAATGGCGACTGTTTACTAAAACCATTGAAGATTGCATGTCTCGATTCAGAAAAAGTTGAGTTGTCACCTGATTGATTCGAATTAATTCCACTTGTTGTCCGCTCGTGCCATGGAGAGGAGTACGGATATTCGCGGCAGTGGAATAAACAAATGAGTGATAGTTGCAGTAGAAGTTAGTGTGGTGACGTCATCGAGGCATGAAATCTCATTGGCTGATGAAACATATATATTGAGGCGAGTGGCAACACTCTCTCTCTCTCTCTCTCTCTCTTCTCAACGATCCCCAGTTTTGTTTTGATCCTGAAGCCTAGTTGGGCTCACGTGTGGAGGGGGTTTTTCCCCGCGGTGCTAGTGGGGGTTTTTTAGTGGTGTGTAACTGGTGATGAATATTCACCTTGCTTTTCAAGTATTGGAATTTTCCAAGTCCTGGAATTAGAATGAGTCCAGGTGAAGAAACACTTGTTTTGTGTCCGGCCAATTGATATTGCCGGGGAAGTGCATTCCGAAAATTCTACTGGATATGTTCGCCGAATCTTCGAACTGTCTAACGTTGCCTACCTGCTAAGGGCGTTCCTGAAGTGTGATCCGGAAGACCTTTTGTGTTCCTGGATGAGAATCCTTCGGACTGGCCAGTGACTTCATCGACAGATTGGTGACATTTTTCTTTTACTTATTGGAACCACTTTTGATGTGATATTTTGGGGGTGTTCTTTTATGGGGGATATTGTATCATATTTCTAGTCATATTTAATAAATGTATTTTTTTTTTCTGAAACATGTTTTTTGCTTGTCTCCAACTTGACATTACACGGCCATTTAATGTTGGCTTAATTTAAATTTTTTAAACTTGACTTTAATTATGCCAACAGTTCAATTGGTTTTTGTTTTGAATTTTAAATGTTCAAATAAAAGAAAAACATGTGCTGGCATTTAAGCCGTAATGGTTAAAGCAGCCTGCTATGCGAAATTGTATCAATTTTCAAAAATAAAAACACTTATTTTCAATCTAATTTATTATTTCTCTAGAATGTTTGTTTCAACTGCTACACGAGATCTTCCTCATTCCTTAATCAAATTCCATGTTTTATGAATAATTTTAAAGCGTATCAATGCTGGCTAATGACAAAACAAAGATGTATGGTCTCTTGTTTTTTTTTTTTTTTTTTTTTTTTTTTGTTAAAAAGCTTTTTTGCTGTTTTTTATTATATTGCTTCAATGAATAGCATTCGAAAATGAAGACACAACTGCTTGAAAGGTTGGAGTGTCGTGCTGTTAATCAGAATGGCGCCAGTTCAAATACGTGCCAATAAATATCTCTTTAATGTTTCTTTTTCTTCCATCAGATGCTCACATAGGCAGGACTGTATTTGCCACAACCCGTTTTTTCATATGTACAATTACTGCTTTTTCACGAGTCACTCAGTCACACTTTTAATGATATTTATGTTTGCATTGAAAATATGTACAACCAAAAGGTGAGTGATGATTACATTATCGAAACGTTGGATTTAACGAGGTTCTGTTGCTGATGTCTTCAATTTACATGCCTTCTTTTTTGCATTTACTTTTTTCCGTTTACTTTAATTCGGTAATTTTCTTTCGATTCTTCTTCATAATATTCTTTCTTTGAAATTTTTAAAGAGCGAAATGCCACATCAAACGATTCAAAGAGAGCAGAGTTCCGCATGGGTCGACTAGTTTGTACATAGTTTTGGTAAACATTTTTTTAAAATCATTCAACTTTTTTTTGACTGATTCATTTGATCAAAAATATGTTTTATAATTGAATAGAAAATACTTTACAATAAAAATATTGTATTTTTTTACTTAACCCCATAAAAAAAGTGAACATTTTCCTTTTTTTTTTTTTTGAAGGCAAAAGTTTACTGCTAAAAATAAAAAATACTGATTCAATGCCAGTTTTATTATAAAATACAATGTTCTTTCTTTATGTACTGCAATTTTCAAAACAAATTTCAGATTTGTTCATTTTAAAAAATCTCACTCATCCTAACTATTTCACTTTGCCCCACATTCCCCTACAATAGTGTGGAGTGTAGTTAGTCCCATAGTATTTTTGTCAGTCACTCATAACTTTAGCAGATACCCATCAGAAAACAAGGCAAAAATGATGAAAACAGTATTTTCCACTATAAGTTATGAGTAACCCACTAAATTATGTAGGTCAGTCAGAAAGTTAGTTGCAGTACTTCGTAAATATGTTCCGTCAAAGACTATTTTGATGACATTGTGTGGCAACACTTTAGACATGTACCTTTATTGTGTGACATAGAGGTTTCCCCCGAGGCAAGTTTAGTTTTTCAGATAATCAGTTAACATATCTCCTAAAGTAGCGTCCAAATTGGAAATGAATACATACATTGATTCATTTTTTGTGGGAAAAAAGGTGCAACTGCACTGAAATTTATGGGCAGTTGCATGAAGTGGATGGTGAAAATGCAATGTCAAGCTATTGCGAAATGGTGCAACATGTTTGAGAATGTATGCACAGATACTGATGATGCTGAGCATGAGGCAAGACCAAGTTTAGGTGGGAAGTGTGGGATCCCTCTCCTTAGCCACCAAGACCTTTCAATTCCTGACTTCCATGTTTTTAGTCCCATGAAAGAGAAGCTTTCAAAGCAATGATACCATTTTGATGTCGAAGTGAAAGCTGCAGTCCAACAATACTTATCATACATTAGACGGAATGTCTTTGCAGAAGGCATCAGAAAACTTGTACCATGCCTCAACAAATGCTTAAATAACAGAAGTGGTTACATTGAAAAATAGATTTTGAATGGAACTTTAAGATACTAATCACGTTATTGTAACATTTTAATCCTTTATTTTTTTTCTTGAGCAGTGCAACTAACTTTTTGACTGACCCCTGTCATATGTATCTATTAAGCTGCATTTATATTTTAAAAAGTTGTCATGGGTCACTTATTACTTTGAAAACCAAACGATCACATAGTCAACATCATGTAATTACAGACTTAAACTTTGACCTTGACTCACAGACAAACAATAAAAAGGAATCATCACTCTCTCTTTTCATAGTGCTATTAACATATCCAGAAAATTTTACAAAAATTGAAGACATCAACTACCTAAATTTGTTTTCTTAAAAAAATTATATGACTCTGAAGTACTCTAATCATTATGATTACTTCAAATTTGAGAGCTTATGTTATGGGAAAATCAATTTTTTGCAATATTTACTTGCAATAAGACATTGTTAATATAATAAAGGCTCTTTGATTTTGCATTAAAATACTAGACATGGAGTAAATAGATTTAACCCATGAACATAACTAAATTTATGAATAAGTTGACTCTTAAGTATTGCTTGTTTTTCAGCTTAGGATTGAAAAATAAATAACATTTTATCCAGACAAATAAACCAATCAAAATAAAATACTAACCTCTAAGCAAACATCAGACCAATCCTTTAGGTGAATATCTAACAAATTCATTCCAGATCCATCACTTAAGTCAATGGGAGCATAATGGCAAAGAAATAGTGTTGCAGCAAAACTACTAACAAGGGAAATTCTCTGTCAAAAAGACAGGGGGAAAAGATCAAAAATTAGACAGAAAAATCATTTTTAACAGCAAAGTATTTCAACTCTGTAAAATTAAATAGAAGCAAAAATTTAAGTTTTATGTCAACAAGAAAGTTTAAATGTAAGAAGTAGGGAAATAATACCTCAGTGTTGTTGTACACAACAGGCTTAGTTTGGTGCAGTTTTGCAATTTGGCTTGCAGTAAACCTTTCATAAGCACGAGAGCCTGTTATTTGCGACAGCATGATTGGACCACCAACACCCCTTTCAAATGTTTTACAGTATGATGTAGTACTAGAATCCATCCAGACTGGAGAATCTCTCATGCTAAAACAACCTTGCAACTGCTCATGTAGAAATTTATTCGGCAGCACAGTATGAAGTATTTGCTCAGCACCTTTCTTCCAATAGACACTTCCATGTTGCTTAATGGGGAAAAAAATGATAAATTACATAAAGCAATAACTCAAAAATTTGTACATTAAATAAAAATTAGAATTTTCGATTTATGAGAATTAATGGTTAATGTATTATTTTTATTAAAGTTTATTGTTTTGATACAATAAAATGTTATCTCATACCCCCAAAGCAGAATACTTTACGATGTTCTGCAACGGAAAATCATTTGACTAAAATTGTTCTGCAAGTACCTAAAGCATTGTACGCGAAAAAACGTGACATTTTGAACAAGTTGGGTGGCAAAAATCAAAATCATTTCACATTGTTTTTTTTAACTGGACTGTTACTATTTATTTTTGTGGAAATGAGATATTTTCGGAAACATCACAGCTTTTAACCAAATGACTAATTAAAGAGCACTGAATTTGGAAAATTAGTTGATCATGAAAACTATAAAATCAAAAAAACGTTAACAAGGTGTCAAACCTAAACTGATTGGGATTCTCGAAAAATAGTTTATATGCTTTCCAAAATGCATAGAAAGAGCAAAGATACAAAATTTTATAAAAATCCGAACCTAGGTGTCAAACCACATTTTTAGTTAATTTTACATGGCATGAAGGAGCAATTAAAATAATGTTACTAAACAAAGAAATTACTGAAATAATAAATAGAATGAGTTGAGTTTGGGTTGCATGTAATAAAACACTTCAAAACAATTAAAATATTTTCTGGATGCAAAAGGATTGAAATCTTAAAACAAGACACGCAATTTCCAGCGATGGACATGTTGGAATGTTTCCTAAACATGCATAGCGGAGATTGTAGTGGATGAAGATCGATTGGGAAAAACCTACAAAGGACTAATCGAATTCAACATCGCGAGCTTTCCCCCAAATTATCGTAATTTGAGACAATTTTAGATTTTCTACAAATTTTAAGAAATTTGCAAACTCTACAGATTTTCTGCACCGCTGTTTTTGCAGATTTTCTGCACCGCAATTTCTGCAGATTTTCTGCACCGCAGTTTTTGCAGATTTTCGGCACCGCGGTTTCTGCAGATTTTCGGCATCGCGGTTTCTGCAAATTTTCGGCATCGCGGTTTCTGCAAATTTTCGGCATCGCGGTTTCTGCAAATTTTCGGCATCGCGGTTTCTGCAAATTTTCGGCATCGCGGTTTCTGCAAATTTTCGGCATCGCGGTTTCTGCAAATTTTCGGCACCGCGGTTTCTGCAAATTTTCGGCACCGCGGTTTCTGCAAATTTTCGGCACCGTTGTTTCTGCAAATTTTCGACATCGCGGTTTCTGCAAATTTTTGGCACCGTGGTATCTGCAGAAATTTCAATGAAATTTGCAGAATTTCTGCAGAAAATTTGTCAGTTTTCCTCTCACATTTGAACAGAATTGTTCTGCAGCTCAGGCATCTGTTCTGCGACGTACGTCGCAAATTTAGTAGTATTCTGCTTTGGGGTCTCATACCATGAAATGAAACACAGAATTAACAACTACTGCAAATCATATCCTCATAACTGTCAAGGTTTTTGCATACCAAAAACAATACAAACAATATATTTTTTAAAAAGCTGGTTCCCCATACTCATTATTACCTGAAAGAGCAATTGTGCTTCATTTGTCCTTCAAAACTTCTGAAAATTTCCAAACTTGAAACACTTTAGGCACACAATGTGTGTGTGTGTGTGTGTATGCATTGTGAACTTTTCTTTTTCATTATTTTTCAGAACATCAATCGACCCTTTTACTGTCAAATCATTCAAGTGCCATTTCAACTTGTATTTTCACACTAAACTAAATCAACTCACTTTTAGAAAAGTTACATAGGGCTACTTTTAAAACATCTCAAAGCAGACTTGAGCAGAGATATAAATTAAAATTTGGTCCTGAAATCTTACTGTTTTTGTTATTTTTAAATTTTAAAAAATAGTAATAGTTTTGATGGAAAACAGAACAGAGCAGAGAATTTTTGCCAGACCAAAATTACTGAATTTAAAATAAACAAAACAAATTTACCTGAGCAGCACCAGATATTGCTGCCACAGAAGAAAAATCTAGCCCATCAAGTTTTAGTTTTTCCAAAATCATATCAAAAGCTTTTATCCACATAATAGGCGGAGCTGTTACAGTTAACTTATCATCATGACTATAAACTCCTCCATGAGTTCTGAAAGAAAAGTAAAGTATGTTGGATTAATATATTCTTAAACTTTTGAACATATTCACAAAGTTACATACAGTTAACTCTCTAAAATATGCTGATCTGAAATTTAGTCCATAATAATCAAATATATTTACCCAGACGAAAACAATGAGAAGTATACTCAAAAGAGAGTAGAGAAGGAATCCATTTCTATTTCAGCTTTTAGTTTAAAGTTTAATTTGCATAAACGGGCAAAAACTACAATGAAACACTTGTAGTGGAGAGGAATTTCATTCTTCATTTCACTTATACACTTTCAATTATTGATGTATTTTTAAGTTTCAATATTTTATGGAGTACATAAGAAATGCTAACATTCCTATACATAATAATTAAACCAAGTTCGTTAAGTTTTAATGGTGAACAGTACAGATTTTTATACATCACTGTCACAGCCGTAACCAGACTTTTGTTTCGGGGAGGGTTTTACCAAAAGCATTTCTCGGATTCATAAGTTTAACCAAAAATTATTTAATTCATACATTCTGCTGCTTTTTGTCATAATAAAAAGTCCATAAAAGTCCAGTCTTAAGTTTTCTTGGAAAACTTGCGACTGAATACAAAAAACAGTTTCTTCGATGAATTTTATTATACTGTTTTAGAGTTGTTCAGATTTTTAAAAAGCTATGAGGCATGGCAATGTATCATGTAATTATATTTTTCACTGCCATTCACAAAAAATAAGCAAACAATTCATATTGTTACTGTTTTTCAATACATTGCAGTTACAAATAATCAGATTTTTAAATTGCGGATATTAAGCGCCAATGTTTTGTGCATATTATTAGTTTAAGTATGAAAAGAAATACTTATAATCCAAGAAAGATATGAAAAAGAATCCTTAACTTTATAAACAAATACCTTTAATGTTTTTCTACATTCATTCATTTTATTAGTTGCTCATAAAAACAAGAAAAACAGAAATGTACATATGAGCCATTCCAGTTCAGAACAGGCAGGGCCTGTCATTTGATCATCACTGATTTTTTAGAAAAATTTACAGTAGTTACAACTAAGAGGTGTATGAACTATCCCAAAAGGAATTTGCAAGAAAAAAAAATTCCTCAGTTACAGCCTTCTAAAATTCTGCAGAAAATTGGCCATTTTGAAAAAAAAAAACAGCAAAATGCTCGATTTGAAATGGATGCTACTTCAAAAGTATCGAACCTATTTGAAGCATTTATTGTTAAAGAAAAAGAAATTGTATGGAAAAAACTGCATTTTACCAATTTTAAGATTCTATTTTCTCTATGCAAAAAAAAGTTTTTGTTGCTAAACGGAGATGCCAGTCTAAATCCCGTGTACAATAGTTTCATAACACATTTTATTATAATCCTTCGATTCATACAACCTTGGAAATAAAATTTCAAACTTTGAAAACTTTCAAAAATTAACAATTTTTGAAGAGAGATTACTCAAAAAAAACATTTTTTGAAAAATCTAAAAACTGGCTCATTTGAACCCTTTTTAATGCTTAACAAGTGTAATGCTTAACAATGTAATGCTTAACAAGTATGCACCAAAGCCCGTGTTTTTTCGAAGAATATATTTTATGACTTTTTTAAAGTGACTTTATTGCCCATGGCACGCATGTAAAATGAAAAGGTCTAATAATTTCATTTATGAAGTTTTGATGCATTAATGCTCAATAGTTACAATAACAATACTTTATCAGTAACAGCTAAAATCTCTCTTTTTTCCCATTTCAATATTAATTTATTTTGTCTCCAAAGTCATGCATTCACCCTTACTTTGATGCTGCAACAAATCAAAAGTTTTCTTTCAATTACAAAATGCAACTCAATTACATGACACAGGGGAACCCATCCTAGCTCAAAGGGAAGAGCAGTACAATGCATTTAACACGATTTATTTTAACTATGTGCTTTGGTTGTCTGTGGTGACTGTTGTCCCAAAATATTTGGATCCTACCTCGTATGATTACTTTTATACATAAGTAGATATACTATCTTGAAAATGCAAAACTAACATATAGTTTGAGAACTATAGAGACAAATGTGTTCAAATCTGCTCCGATAGTTAAGCTGCTATAAACTAGAGATGTGTCGTTCATGAACGAACGGGTCAAAAAGAACGAATCCTTAAAATGAACGGATCCGTTCGTTCACTTAAAATAAATGACCATTCTTTTGAACAGTGAGCAGTTTAAAACATTGTATTCATACACTTGTGATAAAATCGCTTTAAAAAAAATTACATTCATCTTCAAATTTGTAATTCTCAATCAATCTCAAATTTCCTTTTTCTCAGTGTAGTACAATGTATTCATTTTGAACCTTTTTACTTTCTGCTTTTTATTCATTATTTTTCTGATGTATCCATTAGTAATGTTTTGTGTAACTTTTTTGGGAAACTAACAAAATGTTTGGTCTACTAACAAAATGCCCACTCCCTGTCCAACGAAACGGCTAAAATCTTTCTCACGCTTTCTGTCGCCAAAATTATTTCTAAAAATACCTTTTATCACTTTTCTGGAAATCTGTTTGTTTTCTATAACATCCCTATCAACTACCATATGTATTGATTTGGCAAAATTTTTAAGAATTATTAATTTCACCTGTATGTATCTTGCGCTGCATGTAATCACTTTTTGCATCAAACTCGAATTAAGTTTTTTGATTCACTTTTCATAGGCATATTTTCTTCCTTTACGATAATTTTAGTCATGTTTCCTTCAAAGAATATTACTGATCTAGTGAAGCATATCAAATGTACGTGAGTATGTCGTGCAGAGAGATCCCATGTTACTTTTATAAATGAACGAGTTAAATGAACGGATCAAAAGAATGAACGATCCCCTGATGAACGGATCAGTAGAAAGAACGACAATGCCCACCTCTACCTTAAACGCACTTAATAAGGTTGTTGTAACTGCCCACATTGTTTGGGAATGCTATCATTTGCTCAGCACTCTTGCAAAGCAGAACAAGGTTACACTTTGTTTGGTACCTGGGCACTCTGGGGTGAAGGGAAACAAAAAAGCTGATAACCTTGCTCGGAAAGGTTCTAATACCCCTATGTTGGCCCTGAGCCAGCAATAGGGATTTCAAAAAATCTTATTAGGACTGCTGACTGCTGTTTTTGATATTTTTTGTAGAAAACAGTACCATAATTGGCGCAACCTTGATGGACAGGGGCAGGCTAAGGAACTTAATAGAGGTTGCCCTAGTATAAGGGCAAAGGAGATCTTAGGAACGAAACAGTGTTAGGAAGGCTATTGGCCTCCTTACTTGTCATTGTACCTTGAAACGGCATCTTACTATAATGGGTGCCATTGATGATCCAATTTGTAGAGGTTGCCGCTTTCATGAGGAAACTGTTGCACACATCTTGTTTTAATGCTAACGTGGCCTAATTTGGTCAAAAATACAAAAATTTGAGTGAAATAAACAAGGAAGTGCGGGAGCTAAGCTCCCAAGAAAACTAAGCCCTGATCAACAGAAAGTTATACAATAACGATGTCAGATGGTCACCAACGGCTCCTCTATAACTACGCAAAGACATACAAAAAAGACGAATTGACTGGATCATCAAAAGTGGTTTGCTACACATATATTATTAAAAGTCAATAAGATTTTAGCTGTTACTAATAAAGTACACCATTATGTTAACTATTTGGCAAAGAATTTCAGTGAATATAATTATTAGACATTTTCATTTTACAAGCATGCCATGGGCAATAAGGTCACTTTCAAAAAATCATAAAACATTTTCTGAGAAAAAAAAACAGAATTTGGTGCATATCCACTTGTGAGGCATTGAAAGGGCTTCAAATGAGCCAATTTTTAGATTTTAAAAAAATGGGATTTTGGAGAAATCTCTCTTCAAAAATCGTTAATTTTTGAAATTTTTCAAAATTTGAAATTTTATTTCCAAGGCTGTATGAATCGAAGGATTACAATAAAATATGTTATGAAACTATTATGTGAGAGCTTCAGTCTGGAATTGACAGGGCCCGACTAACTCAAAGGGAGGCCCAAGGCCCACAATAATTTGGAGGCCCTCTGATGACTATAGCAGCGTGCAGTGGGGGTTCATTAGGAATGCGTTTTTCAAGGCCCCTTTGAAAATTATAGAACTATGCTAATTTATTATGTATCATGCGCATTTATGAATCCCTTTCAAGGCCCTTTTGATCATGTGGGCCCCTAGCTATTGTGACATGGTAAATCTGCTACTGGCAGAATTTATAAAAATTCCCCCTTAAGAATTTTTTTTTCCCAATTAATAACTCAGTGTTTTATTAAAAATTACATGTATGTTAATCTTTCTGTATTAATTTTAATGCTATGCATAATTCTTTCATAAAAAATGGGGCCCCTTAGAAGGATGGGGCCCCAGGTCTAGTAGGCCTGTGCAGTAATCAGGCCCTGGGTATTAATTACTCTTGTCTTTTGGGCAAGTTCACTTCTGTCTTTCAAGCTGAAATTCATGCCATTCTGATGTGTTGTGGTATTTGTTTGAACCCTGGCTATAGAGACAAATGTGTTCACATCTGCTCCGATAGTCAAGCTGCCTTAAACGCACTAATAAGGTTGTTGTGACATGCCACATTGTTCGGAAATGCTATAATTTGATCTGCAATCTTGCAAAGCTGAACAAGGTTACGGAATGGGACTATTCGGCGCTGCCGTTTTGGCGCGGCCGTTTCGGCGCGACCGTTTTGGCGCTACCCATTTCAATACGACCTGTTCAAAAATCGAAATCGTCAGCATGTAAATCTGCCAAACATTGCTTCAAAATTCAAGATATCTTTTGTTTTTTTAAGTTTTTTAAAAAGTTTTATGAAGTAATATTTTTAAAGGTGTATTTTGTTTTCTTTTCTATTATTAGTTGCTAACATGTAAGTTTAAAAACATCTTCATAATTTTTCGAAGTAGATAAGTTAGGAAACAGCATTGACATTTTTCATTCAATTTAAATTGATTTTTTCTTCGTTGCTGATCATTAATTTGTGCACTTACTTAAATATCTTTTCTATAAAAAATTAAAAAATGTCAACTAATAATAAGATGAATTTTTTACATTTTTTATTGGAAAAAGTTAACGTGTTGTGAAATGTACACGTAACCCTGCTCTCTACAAAGTTAAGTTGTGTAGTGTGCTTTGAACACAGGATAGACAAGAAAAAACTTTATTATGTAAAGATTATTATTATTTATTGCTTTTAATTTCATAAAGACTAATATAATGAACAAAAAATATTGTAAACTTTTTTTTAATAAAAATAAAATATTTTGTGTCTTTTTAGTTCCTGTAACTGTTCTATAGCACTAAACTGTCGACTATTTCGTAAAAAAAAGGGCAATAATAAAAAATAATAATAATAATAAAACTTTTTTTAAAAAAAAGTAAT
This sequence comes from Uloborus diversus, assembly GCF_026930045.1. Taxonomy (NCBI): domain Eukaryota; kingdom Metazoa; phylum Arthropoda; class Arachnida; order Araneae; family Uloboridae; genus Uloborus; species Uloborus diversus. The sequence continues at coordinate 134,432,227 of NC_072736.1, forward strand.
TTACAAAAAATTTATAAATTGATTACAGAAAAATAATAGTGTTTAGAACTAACTTTGAAAAATAAATGATTTTTAGTCAATAAAAAAAATCAAACATTGCCCTAAATTTACCTTGATGTCCGTACGTGGGTTTGTAATAGTTAAGTGGAGCTTTTTGGTTAGTTTGAAACGTGTTTTCACGTGAAGAAGACTTAAGAAATTATTTCCAATAGCTGCTACAACAAAGGAGTAATCACCACAGAAACACAAAACGGCTCAGCATTGATTTTAAAAAAAATCGACAAAGAGGTAGGACTGGTACTGGCATTATTTGCTAATTTTTCAAGATATTTTCTTTTATGTTATCGCAGTAAAACATACGTAGATCACATATGCCCCCTCTTTTCCCCACTGTAAATTTTAAAACAAATTTTAACCAGCTTCTAGAGCGCTAAATTCACATTCTTCTTCCAGAAATCTTTTTCCTTCTTTGAACTAAAATTTCTGAAATTCATAAAGTTCAGAATGCAAAAATCTTGCGCCAAAACGGTCAGCGCCGAATCGGCCAGCATTGAAACGGTCGCGCCGAATCGTAACAAACCCACAAGGTTACACTTTGTTGGATATCAGGGGCTGTATGAATTGAAGGATTACAATAAAAGATGTTATGAAACTATCATATGAGGGCTTTAGACTGACATTTTCGTTTAGTAAAAAAATCTTTTTTTTTCCTCCATGGAGAAAAAAATCATAAAATCGGTAAAAATGCAGTTTTTTCTCCACAATTTTTTTTTTTTATCAATAAACCCAATTAAATTTTCAGAAACAATGTCTAGATAAAAGATTTTTTTTTATTGCGTTCTTCAAATAGTTAAAAGGGAAAAACATTCAACTATATTTGCTCTTTCCAGTATACGAAGTCTTGCAGTCCAGTATAAAAATGAAAAATCTCCAGGAGAGGAAAGCGTCTTTTAAAAAGAAGAATCGCGGTCCTTCTGGGGTGTAGAGCAGTTGAAGAGGTACTTGCCATTCATTTCAACTCTTTCGTCATACAAAATGCAGTTAGGAGAGTCCACCAGTCTAAAAGGATGTAGATGAGCCTGAAGTAGGTCATGTTCTGTCAGCAGGAGGAAAAAGAAACCCCTATAGCTATAGGTAGGTTTCTGGGAATGCAAGATGACAAAAGACTATCCCACGATCAGGGCCGTCGTCAGGTACATTCGTTTGGGGGGGTGTTGAAACTGATTTTGCCGACTGACTCCTAACATTTTGCCGACCCGACAGATACATACGTACACACATTATATATACGTACACACACACACACATATATATATATATATATATATATATATATAAATTCAGGGTCTCTGACCAGAACTCGTTACATATTGCAGTCTGGAACATGCAATTGTAGACGTGCTACTAAGGGGATGCATTAATTTCGATTAAAGGCAAGATAGACTGCTGTCCTCCGAAAAGTTTCTGAAATTGGCATACTAAAAACATGATTTTAGGCTTTGGTTTATATAAGAAGCAAGAGGACCGTGGATTCATTCTCATCTTTTTTTCGCTGGAGTCAATATGCTTTTTTCTAGAAAAGGTGGTTTTCGGGAGTTCTTCCTTAGAAATTTCTAAAAACAAAGATTTTATGCCATCTTTATTGACGCAAAGGAAAGGATAGGGGGTTCGGGGGCCCTCCCCGAAGGTTTTTCGAAATTAAAGTTTTAAAAACACAGTTTTAGGCTATTTAAGGATACTTTTAAGGAAAGGGTAGGCAGTGACGAATCTACATTTTTTTTCCCGAGGCGGGGCAAATATCGAAACTGCCACCTTTATCCATCTTTCAAGTTTTAAAATTGAGTTTCAACGAAAAAAACATAAATATAGTGTGATTTTGCCGCCTCCTAAAAGTCGCCGCCCTTGGCAGCCCCCGTCTCCTCCTCCCCTTAAATCCGGCACTGACGGTAGGTATTTGCAGATGTCCAGTGGACAGTGGCAGATTAGCTAGAGAAAACGGCAGTGAGGAATTACAACGAATTTTGGAGGAGACATTCTGGGGAAATTCGAAAAAAAGAAAAAGAAAACGTACTTTATCCATATAAAATTTAACACATAAGAACATTTTCTACTCAAAAAGTTTTGTAATATAATGGTGAATTAATTATGTTGTACATAATTTTTTTGGGGGGGAGGGGGGACCCTCATGGTAATCATTCGTTATGGTATCTCTGAGTACATTGATTCTGATTGAACATTTCCATGGCGCACAAATAGGGATTTTAAGTATACAAATCAGATAGTTTGCAAAATGAGTTATATCATGCTAGTAATGTTAAGCTAGAAAAAGTGGTGTTCGGAGATTTCTGCCATTGAAGATTCTAAAAATGAAACTTTAGACACTCTTTGACGATGTTTGTTGGAGTTTAGGCTCAGGAAACTTTTCGAAACTGAAGACTTAAACAGGTGATAGTAAGTCATGTTTGGTTCCGCTGGGGCTCAGGGGCACTCCCTAGGCGATTTCGTGAAATTAAAGTTCCAGAAAGGCAATCATACACCACTATTGGTGATATTAAGGAAAAGAGAGGGGAATGACATTTTTTAATGTTGTGGGAAAAGAGTGGATTTCATAGACTCTCCCCGGAAATTTTCTGCGAATGATGTTCGAAAAATATATTTTTACGCGATCTGAAATGATGTTTGGGGGCTGCCCCCCGGAAAAATTTTAAGGACTTAAGTCTTGAAAAAAAAATTCTCTAGACAACTTTGATGGATTTGGGTACCTGCGTAGTCAGGGGAGGGGCCCAACGCCCAGGGAGAAGGACCGAGGGTATAACGCTTCTAAGAGAGCCTATAACCTTGTTTTTCGGCTTTTAATTTCGGAAGATTTTCGGGGGTGAGCCCCCGATTCCCAAGCAGTTCCGTAATGTTTTCAAAAATGGTTTTCGGGTCTTAAGTTTTAAACATTTTTAGGTAAGACCTTCCACTCCTCCCCCTCATCCAACTTAGCAAACCATAGCGTTTACAATGTTCTTAGCAGGTCAGCTCCCAAACACCATATTCAGAAATACTGAAGGAGAAAACATGTCAGCATTTCTATCCTCTAGTTAAGAATATAACTCATGCATAAGTTTTGAGGTTATTTATCACTTTTTAAAATACCCAGACTTAACAAATAGGAGCGTATTGGTGTTTTAAACAACTATTAATTAATAATTAGCAGATATAAATAATTAGCATTATCTATAATGAAATCAATTTAGCAATTCAATGAAAAATAATTAATGTGATGATCTCCTTGAGGTAAGAACCGAAGAACCTGGGCCTCTTCCGAAATAGAATCTTTGCTACACCACACGATTTAAGAAAGGAGTATCGTCTAGTGTTTCCCCAAGCGTTATTTGAATTGTAGTTCTAAACATATAGATTTAAACGTTAAACGACTATTGGTGATGTTAGGAGAAGGTGATACGAAGTGATTTCGATCGAAATTTTTTTGAAAATTGAGATCTTTAAAGTGCCATTGTAGGCCATTTGTGGTAAACGAGGTTCAGAAGCTCTCTCTTTCGACAACTTTCTGAAATTGAATGCCAAAAAACGAAGTTTCAGACGATCTTCGTTGATTTCATAGGACCCTCCTGCAGTAAGTTTCTAAAAACGCAACTTAGATTACATTTCATTACCATAAGATAAAAGGAAATGGTTAGGTTCTGCGATTCCTCCGTCCTCCCTCCTAAGCTACTTTCCTAAATCATTTTATTTATTAAAAGAAAAAAAGGTATGAGATCCTCCTCCAGATTTTCTTTTTAAAAAACATTTTAGCTGTTTTAGTTTTTCACGACGAAATTTTCAATTTTCACTCTAATGTTTTTAATTGTTTAAAGTACAAAATTATGCAACCTTAAAACAATCTGTTAACATTTTGAACTTACAGACTAAGATAATTTAAAGCTTTTATATTTTAACTTGAGGAAGTGTTAAACATTTAACATTTTGAATACAGGTGGTATTTTTTAGAGATACCTAATAAGATACCTTTTTTTTACTTTTTTTAAATATCAGAAATCCTGAATTTCTTGATAACTTTCATTTTACTTTAATTTTTTATAACTCATTTTTTAAACACTCATTAGAGTTACTGGTGTGACTTTTCTAGACAAGATTTTGAATCTTTTCCTCTATTTGAAACATATTAACCTTATTTTTGCACAGGTGTGCCCTAGGAAGCTATCATGTTTATTTACCTATCGGGTTTTTTTTAATTGAAACTTGTTATGCAATTCTATAACGCTCTGGCTATTCTTTTTCTCTATTGGTTGAAAAAATATTTGAAACGTATTTCAGCTGTCTTTGGTTTGGTAAATGGTAATTTTAATGATGTTGTACATGTTTGAATGTTCCTAAATAATATTTTTAAATTGCATTTTCTTCTGAAATTTTAAAGCTAAAAAAAAACATTCATTTGCCCTCCCCCCCCCTTTTTTTTTCTTTTCTTTTTTGAAACTTTTCACAAAAAATTTTTCATCCCAGCAACTTACTTAGAACTATTATTTTTCAATATTTAACGGAAGATATATATATATTTATGTAAATGGGGAAAGATTAAAATAATGCTTTGAAAATATTAGTTAAAATAATCATTTCTTTTCTGCTGCATTTCAATAAGCTTTTTTTTTTTTTTTTCTCAAATTCAAGTTCAAAAAAAATAAAGTTCAAAAACTTTAACTAGTCTTTTTTTTTTTCTTTTGAAATTCATAATGAATAAAATAGCTATGCAGGATAGTCACTCAAATCTTCTGCCAAACTCGGGAGCCGGACAAACTCAATGCATTTGTATCTCTTCAAGACTCCAACGCCAATAACCTTCTTTTTCCTTCTTCAGACAGAAAGTTCACACAGCAGGGGCCGGACAGACCGTCCTAAGCACACAACAACAGTTGATCCAACTCTTCTCTAATTTTCCCTCGAGCTCCTAATTCCAGATTCCAGAGAAAGGTTTTTAACAGAAAAGACCCCTGAAGGTCTGAGGTTTCTAATATCACCCCTACACGCGATTACGCCACGCCGTCTCCACGACGGCATTTCTGAGTGTTACAATTGGCGGACAAATGTCTTGCTTTAGTTACACAATAAACTTGTGTGGTCGACAAATAGGCATAACCCCTGCGAGTAGAATACTATTTCGGTTTTTACCCGTAAGCCTAGAAAAAGGGGAAACGGTGCTGAATGTGTATTCAGAAGTTCGTTTCAAAATCAAACACTTAAAAATACATACCAATGGGACTTTGTGTTGTAATAAAATCCTTCTCTCTATTTTAATTTTTTTTTATGATTTCGGCACCCTATGCATTTCTCCACTTTGCTGTGAATTTTTTTTATTGATGATTCAATTTTATAAATGTGTCCACTGTGTCCTCAGTACGCAAAATATACATGTTTTTTGGTTTTTCCTTTTTCAATAAAAGGTGAAAACGTGCACATGGTCAAACCACATACTACTTTACTCAAAGATTTAGAATACAGAATCAACTGAAAAAGAAAAAATGCCGACTCTAGCTGAATTTTCTGATTGGACGCTTATTGTCTCGGCAAAATGAGCAGTCGCAAACTAAGCAATCTGCATAGTGTGAGCAATGTAAAACTGAATGTAAACGGAGACACCATTCATTATTTTCTCTTGCGCAAAGTATGAAAAGGTTAGATGTATAACTTTGTATGAATATGATAACTTTTTTTTTTTTAATTTCTGTCAATTAAAACTTCGAAATTCCAAAACATTGAAAATGCCGACTTATGAACTGATTTTGCCGACTGGATGAAATCACTGGGAGGGTGAGACACCTCCCTCACCCTCCCTATGGCGATGGTCCTGCCCACGATTTGCTATTAATTTTTCCCTACTGGAGCCTCAGCGGTGTTCATGAATTTTTTGCTTGAGCAAAAGTTTGATGTTTTGTAGATTTGCAGTGGACACAGGAGGGCTCAAGAGAGAAGCCTCTTTTACAAAAGTATCTGCATTTTTATTACCCCAAATGCCACAATGGCTTGGAATCAGGCTTGGAGTAATCGTAATCTGAGTAATTGATTACGTTATTGTGTAATCATAATCTGTCAATGGGATACTCCCATAATCGTAGTTGAAATCATAATCAGGCTTTGCATGCGTAATAGTAACTGTAATCTTAGTAAAATAAAAATCATAATCTAGCTTCGTAATTGTGTAATCTTGACTTTCTGAATTTAAGCCCCCCTTTTACTATTGTACAGAAAGATAACATAGTTCAATAGTAACATACACTGGTGTGCAAAAATTAAGGACGAAGTTGAAAAATTAGCATATCAGCTGAACGAAGAGGCAGAGCGGACAGAAAGACCAATCAGGAGATTAAGTAAGGTGATGTACGGTAGCACATGCGCAGATATGCAGGCAGATGTAATGGGGAAGTGTCTGAGTAGTATAAAGCATGTTGTCGGTGTAAAATCAGTATTTCTGACAAAGAGATCGTACGCCGTATAGCAGTTAAAATCACACCGAGTTGCTGCCTCAGAAAGAAATGGTGAATAATCAATCTGTTAGACGACATCTGGATGCTTTTACCCGAGGTCGAATCATTGGGAAGTTGGAGGAAGGCCACAGTGTGACAAGTATGGCTGCAGAGTTCGGAATTGCTCACAGCATCGTTTCACGACCTTGGAGACAATTTCAAACTACAGGAACAGCTATCCGGGGGTTCATTAGTGGTCGTCCACGAGGAACCACACCCGCAGATGACCGGTATATTGTCTTACAGGCCAGAAGAAACAGGCAGCAGACAGCGGGAGAAATCGCTAGACACACGACACAGGCGACTGGACGACCGATATCGCGTTTTACCGTGGCCAGAAGACTGCATGGTGGTGATCTGTTTGCACAACGCCCTATACGGTGTGTACCTCTAACACCTGCCCATCGGAGAAGGCGTTCTTTGTGGTGCCGGGAACACCGGAATTGGAGAGACAATGAATGGGGACGAGTACTCTTTACAGATGAGAGCAAATTCAGTCTGAGTAGCGATTCTCATCGCATACTCATCTGAAGAGAGCGGGGAAGACGCAATCATCCCTTGAACATCATTGAAAGGGACAGGTATGGAGGTCGCGGTGTTCTCGTTTGGGGAGGCATCATGCTTGGTAGTCGTACAGACCTTCACATCTTCGACGCAGGTTCAGTCAACGGGACCCGTTATTGTAACAAGATTCTTCTTCCATATGTGCGTCTTTTTAGAGGTGCTATGACTCCGCAGTTCCTATTCATGGACGATATTGCACTATGCCATCGCACAGTAGCTGCCGAACAGCTCTTAGAGAGTAAGGATATTGAACGTATGGATTGGCCGGCACGATCTCCGGATCTCAATCCCATCGAGCATGTATGGGATATTCTAGGCAGACGCTTGGCAGCTCGTACCTTACCACCAGTAACGAATCGGAAGCTTCAATTGGCGCTGCAAGACGAATGGGCAACAATGCCTCAACAACTCATTGATACCCTCATTCTCAGCATGGGCAGATGCTGTGAAACCTGCCTAGCAGTTGGGGGAGATCATATCCCCTACTAAAGACCGGATGTTTCTTGCTGGACACCCATCACAGGGATGTTTCGGCCTTCAGTTGCATTGCGCTCCATGCTACTTTTTCAATAAAGCTTCTTTTTATCCCTCTGATTTCTCTTTTAGGAAGTGTTGCTTACATTACACGTCCTTACGTATTGGGGATCTTACGGTATTAAATGTGTTGATTTGGAAAGCTTTTGTACAAAGTTATATTGAAAAAACCGTCTCGTCCTTAATTTTTGCCTACCAGTGTAGAAAACAACTTAAAGGTATCCAGTACTATCCCGGACCACCGCCAATCTTAGAGAGAAGGGGGGATCTAAGATTCGCGGCGATCCCGGCTCCTTCCTGTTTGCAAATGAGAGTCATAAATCAAGACCTATCTTAAGTGTTTAGTACAATTAGTACCCTGTGGGCGTCTTTGACAAGAACGTCTCAAAGCCTCATGGAAATGTCTTCCCAAATCCCTTACAATTGGTCATTCATCAATTTACCTTTTCATCTGTTAATGTTAGGCAAACAAGAGAAGCACATTGCCATCTCAAAATCGTATTTTAGCAAAAAAAGTACAATGATATCAAAAGTACAATTAACTTTCGTGCAACAAAAAGATCTTGGTTTTTTTATACAGTAGCTCCTCGTTATATCGCTCATTCGGATATATCGCTCTTTTCTTTTGTCTCCCGAAATATTAAAGCTTAAAATAAGAAATAAAAACTTTGCTTTAAGTTTGAAACCATTTCTGAAAACATATGGTATTGCTCAGAGAAGGTATCTTTCTTCTTTATTTTGTCAATGAACAAAAGGAAGATGTTTTTCTGAATGCGCTGGAAAAGCAGCAGTAATTCCTGTCATCCGAATGTACATACCAGAGCAGTATATTTCAGTTTCAAGTTTTCAAACTACTTGACATCTTTTGTATTGATACATTGCTTTTACAATGGGGGACAGACATCAAGCAGGTGTCATACTAGCCCACGTAGAACAGAAAAAGGGCTTTTCTTTTAGCACAGAAAAGATTTTTGCTTGGTTGCACAAACCAGGATTAGCATCAAAGAAAGGAAGAATGATCTGGACGGGCAAAATAGTTTTCTGTAAACAATGTGACATCAAGTCAAACGGATTAGAAAGTCTATTGGGAATAAGAGGGTATTGGAATGCTCATTGCTCACTCTTATCTCGCGGTAACTCAGAAAGATTGTCTTCATTTGCCATTTGATGTTTTAACCTTTCTGACGGTGAGAAAATTAGAAAGACAATCATTCAAAAAGAACGAATGCTAATTTACTTGTGTATTGGACTTATGACTATTTTTAATGACCTCCGTTATATCGTGCTTTCGGATATATTGCTCTTTTTCTTTCTCCCCCGAAAAGCACAATATAACGAGGGGTTACTGTATGTACTTTCATGAGAAAGTGGTGAATGACTGAAAAGATTTTGTCAAAAGAAAATGGAATTTTCATTAGTGTTTCAGTGATTCTTTAAACACCCTAATGTATCTATTGCCTTTATTTTTTGCTATGTGACATCTAATCTAAACCCTGGTATGTAAGTTTTTTTTTTAATGTTTTCAAAATAATTTCTCATTTTGTTTCATCAACATAGTTTCATCTTAAATGTATGTTTTATATATTTACGACTAATACTATCTATAGTTAATAAGTCTAGTTAATAAGTAAGTTATCATTGATATATTTTATAATTGTTTACGTTTGTATCAATGAATTATTTTAACACAAATTTTGAAATTTAATTATCTTTTTATGCTACTTTTTAACTGTAAGAATAATTGCACTTCACTACTGCATTAAAACTATGATGTATAAATATTATTATAAAATACTCATTTATGCAAAAAAAAACTTTATGACTAAAAAGTGGAAATCATAACAAAACGTGTTATGCCCAATCATATTTTTTATGAGTGTGAAGTTGAAACCTTTTAGCACTTGTAAAAGTGCAATTTCTTTAGTAACTGATTAATTCAAGACTGAAATCTAAGCATGTGCAAATAGCTTATCAAATGATCATAAAATTGATCCTGTAGAGTTGTAGGGACACTCATATGTACCCTTTTGCTAAAAATAATACTACCGAAGTATTTTTCAATTTTCTGCGTCATCTGCTCCAGTTCAACGATTGTTTAGCATTGCTGGAAATTTTTTCACTTCTCAAAGAATGAGAAAGAAAACAGACATCTTTGAACTATTAACTATACTTAAATGCCTATAATTCCTTTCTTTTTTCTTTTTAAATTTTCAACTTTTTAGTTCTGTATTTTTTATTTACACTTATTTAATTACATTCTAATTTTTCTGCATAAAGAACCATACAATTTTCTTTATTTTTTAAATAGCCGCGTATTAAATTAATTGATGTTATACTAAATAGTTGAGAATACAATGCTGAAATATACCACACAATTTTCAGAAATTATAAGGTAGAAAATATTGAGCAGTTTAGCAGTAAGTTATCGCCCTTAAGCCCCTACTACCCTACTAGCAAAATTTCTTGCATCAACCTTGACAGATCTTGATATTATACTGATGGCGTCAATATTGACGTGTTTCATACTGCATAAAGCTTGCATAAAGATTAAAAAGTAATATTACAATAACAACACGTATGCAACATTGCATTCATCTTAAAATATCAATATTGATATTACCTTACAATAACAACATTGCATACATGTTGACGCCGTCAAGATGATATTGATTTCATGCTGTCGCCGTCAAGGTAATTAGTACACAATAGAACAGGTGGACTTTCGTCGATACTTGCGCATGCGCACAGTTCTTTCTACCCAGCGTCCCTCGCATTGCTGGCACATTTTCCTCCTTCGACCTTCGATTCAGTCGGTTCAGAGCACGTGGCGTTGCAATCTTTAGGCTTCGTTAAGTTGGTTGCTTAGTTATTAGTGTGGAATAGTATTGTTTTAGGAATAACTTATGAATGAATGATAACTGCATTTGTTTATTAATGTAGTACTAAACAAGTCATATCGCAAACGATGTCCGATCAATGTTAGAAATGGCCGAAAATTACTTTTTTCGTCCCTAGATTTTGAAAAAAAGGACATGAAGTCCAGAATTTCGTATTATCACTTCAATCTCACGAGTAAGATTAATTTTATTCAATGGTTATTTATGTTATTCTTTATGATAAATTCATATGTTTTTAATGAAGACATCTGTTTGGAAATGTACTTTATTGTATTTATTTATTTATTTATTATTTTGCTATCTTTACTCTTAAATGTGCTATAAAATCTTCCGCAATTATTCCTAACTAGGCATTTTATGTCTTTATAATACAATTAGAAGCATGAATTTAAAAAATAAGTCAAGTATTACGCAAAACGAAGAAACTTCATTCTTTAAATTAAATTGCGAGTACTATTAATACTTTTAAATGAATTTCCGATCAGATGTCAGCTTTTAGAAAATATTCTTAGGCTAGAAACTATCTTGAAGAATAACTGGGTAAATATATTAATGTCCCCACTAAATATATGACACTAAAAATTTAACTTAATGAAAGGCATTGAAATTGGCTATATTCATGCAGTTAACTTTTTATTCACTTTTAAAAAATACTTTTAGCTAATTGTTTTCCTTTCTGCTTGTTCATTGATTATAAAAACATTAAATGTCGAAAAAATGATCTTAAAGTTTAAAAAAATGGAAAACTCAACATATGGTATGAACTATCTTGAAAAGTTTACTCAATATATTTTCAATAAAAATTATATAAGCTGAATACCATACCGAAACTCAGGAAGATCTAAATCAAAAGACACCGAAGACTGATGTGTAATTCTTAAGGCATCATTAATTACAACAGCTTTTAACTGAAAGGAGAGAAAATAGAATTTACTTTAAAATGTAGATCACAAGAAATTCAATATTTATCAGAAACCTTATTTAATATTCTACAGCAACACATATGAAGAAATAACACTATTTACATAGTAATATCCAGACCCATCATTTTGAATTTTTCCGGGGAGGTGGGGGAGAAGCAAAAGCTGCATCTGCATACTCAATGCAAATTTTATTGTTTTTCTTTTTCTTCAGAAAACAACAACTATTGCACCCATTTATACAGTACAACCCCGATTTAACGATTGTCAAGGGACTGAAAAAAGTACCTTTAAATCAAGGATATTTTTTAATCGAGGAGCATAGACATTCAATGCAGTCAAATGCGGCCCAGTGAAATGTATCATTAAATTAAGGAAATTGTTAAACTGGGTATGGTTAAATCAAAGTTATACTGTATGTACATTTCTTTTTTTTTTCTGAAAGCCAGGGGGTTGCAGAAGATTCCTGTCTCCTTGGTGATGAAATTAACATTGTGTAACTTAAATCTAATTTTTATGAGATAAATTTCGCACATTTGTGATTAATGTCTGGAAAAAATCAAGCAAGAAAGAAAAAAAAACCTAAAATATACATAATATTTTAACACAATTAAAAAAAAATTCTTCCAATCTGTTCTGCTTACTTTCAATGAAATTTTCATTTACACTTCATTAAAAATTAGCATTGAATTGTAGGAAATGAGGAACTCCAAAGAAAGGATTGAAAATAAAAATATATTCCAACTATGCCAACTGCACATTATGCAAAAATAAGGATTCAGAAACAATTGCAAAGCGAGATTTAAATGTGACGAAACAGAAACATAACACAATTTTTAATGCACCGCACATTTCTATTACCTGCTGTGTACTTATATCAAACCCAAGGTAAGTTACGTCTTGACTCATAATTATAGCATTAATGTTTAAAATTTGAAAATTGTAAGCCTGGTGTTGGACTTCGTTAAGTTTTGACTGACAACGTTAACCAACTGATCCATCAACAAAGCTGACCCGATTGCAAAATATACACAAACGAAACGAAAAGCAGCGAACGTCTAATCCAGAAAAAGAAATTTCACGTTCGGTTAGAGACCGAAAGTTTTCGAAAGCGTCAGGGTGAAATAGTGCAATATCTTCTCTTTTCTTTATGATTTTCTTATCTTTCATGCTGCCATCTAGTGGATAAATGTATGAGTATCGATCAACAATAATTATAAAAATAAGGTTGCAAAGCCCTATTAATGGAGGTTCTCCTTCTTTCTTTTTTTAGTATTCATTTATTCTTTATAGTTAGCAAAAATATAAATATTCAAGTAATTAAAAATGCTAATATTTTTGTTTACGGTGGAAAAAAAATAAAAAAACACTTTTTCATTTACGTGCATAATTATTTACATTAAATAGTGCAATCTTACAAAGGAAAAAGAAGAAGAATGCTTTCTTTTTGGTTACACTTGGTATAAATGGGTGAATGAATAAATTTTCAAATTCAGTAATATTTTAACATGATAAATTTTTAAATTGCCTACAATTGTTAGAAATAGTAAAATTATTCAAATAGACAAGAATAAGGTAGCATTATTAAAGGTTTTTTTCATTTGTGTTATTCTGAATAAGTACATTGCGCATTCACATGAAATAGACTTAATATATGTAACAGCTACGATTCATGAAAACAATAATTTAAAATTGGACGAAAAAAATTACAAACATTGAACGTTCTTGGTGAATTGGTATTGGTTACATTTGGAGGATGTAAAATTAATCCTCTGAACAAAAAAGTTCTTGCAACCTCAACTGATGAAAGTATTCAGACTTAGCTAAAAAATATTTTAGAAATAAAAAAAATAATAACTTGAACTCTGAAATTTTGAATTCAAATTATGTTTTTCGCAATCACGAGTTGCGACAAGGCCCTACTCATTGGGGGCTATTGGGGGTCCCCCAAGCCTACCCCTCCTCCTGGGCGGTTACGCGTGTATAGTTGTGTGTCAGTGTGCAGGCATATATGTATGTGTAGGCGCGCGTGCATGCATGTGTAGGCTGTGTGTGTGCGTAGACCTGTGTGTGTATATGCACGTAGGCGTGTGTGTATGTGTGTAAAGGCTTGTGTGTATGTATGTGTGTATGCGTGTGTGTATGTGTGTGTGTATGCGTGTGTGTGTAGGGCATGGACGCCATCGACCAGGAGAAACAGATTCCAGGAGGCAGTGCTCGGAGCCGCGCCTGCAGGAGGCCGGTGGGCGGTGGTGCTGGTGTCCCTGGTTCAACTGAAAAAGGCACGCACCTCAAAAACGGTCAAGTGAGAACAATAAGCAATCGTGAATAAAATATGACAACGTATATAAAGTACAAATTGAGAATGGAAAAAGGTTAAAAAAAGAAAAAAAAATTTCCATTCTCAATTTGTACTTTATATACGTTGTCATATTTTATTCACTATGCAGTACAAAGTTTTTGACTACTTTTTATGTAATAAGCAATCGTGATTGCTCAAAAAAATAATTTGAATTCTGAAATTTTGAATTCAAATTATGTTTTACGCAATCACGAGTTGCGACAGGACTCGTGGAGACTGATTGGAGTTATTATTTCTAGAAACGGCTCCTGTCCCCCCCCCCCCCCAAGCCTGCCTCTCCTCCTGGGCAGTTGTGTGTGTAAGTGTGTAGGCTTTTGTGCGTGTGCGTAGACCTGTGTGTACGCACGTAGGCGTGTGTGAGTGTATGTGTGTAAAGTCGTGTGTGTGTGAGCGTGCGCGTGTGTGTAGGACATGGACGCCTCCGACCAAGAGAAGCGGATAGCTCAGGACGCGCCGCCTGCAGAGGACGATGGGCGGTGGTGCTGCAGACGCTCCCTGGTCCAATCTGAAAAAGGAACCACAACGCCAAAAAAATAAACATTAATAGAATTATTTTCTTTCTATTCATTTACTTTTTACACATTCATATGAATTAATGCCAGTTGAAAAATAACTATAATTAATGCCAGTTGAAAAATAACTATGTCGTACAATAGAATAAAAGTTATTTTGTTGATAATCATATTTTTTAAAAATGAAAATGGTGCTGAAAAATGTCTGTTAATTAAAAGTGAACAACGAAAGTTTTTGAATGAAAAAAAAAAACAATTCAAATTCGTTTACAACAAATTTAATGATGAACATATCCAGGTAAAAATACGAGTTTCAGTTTTACATCAACTACAGACAAAAACACTCAGATATTTTACTCTGCAAGACTCTCATATGTGAAACACATTTTCTATGTTAAAATTCTATATGAAAATAGTTTTATTGAGTAATAATGATAAAGGTTAGAAGTGACGCATCAGGGATTGTGATTTTTTAATTTTTTTTAATCAAAAAATTCGGATTTTTTTTATTCAGATTTTTTTTTTTTTTTTTTTTTAAGTCTTGAAACATTTGTAGATATCAAATATCATTATTGATCTTTTAGTGCACGTCCAGAGGCATAGTTCATAGTAAATTTTTATCATAAAATGTTTGTACATTCTGCATAGCAATTTAGAATTTTTTCCCCAGTCCCTTCTCTCCCTTTTTCACGCAGTTTTCAAACAGAATTTTCTTTTTTTATAAAAAGAAAACTGTCACACATGATGATAGAAGTTTTACAATGACAATTAGAAATCCTTGCTTACAAATTTTAATTATCAACCACTAGGTTTTCAACTCTAGCTGGTCTGCCCCCCCCCCCTTTCCCCAGCTACTACCACCAATCATTCAACTACACTTCTAGGAAATATTGGTACTACTATATTTCCTAGAATTATAACTTTTATACTTTTTCAAGATAAATTCTTAAAATTTGACAATTTTCTATGTTTATCATCTCAGAGTCGACTAAAGTTCTGGAATAAATTCAATTGGGGTGAATAAGGCAATTGTTAATTAATTAATAAATTAATACTTAAAATGATTGAATAAGTAAGCGAATTGAACTATGTCACTTTGCCCAGCATGCACTTGACTAATTTAAGAAAACGTTAAAAAGAAGTTCTTGACTGACAACAAAATATTAAAATATGAGCACCATTTTTTTAAATCCTAATTGTTATCATTTTTTAATACTCAATGTGTACATAATTCGGAGCCGTACACGCTTTCGATTTTGTTAATACTTATTCTTAACCAGGGCCGGATTACGCCAGCGCGGGGCCCGTAGCAAATGTTTCCAAGGGGCCCTCCCCATGTCAAAATTCATGCTAGACTTTCTTTGCTAGCATAGCGTCACATGCTTATTCCCAGCAAGTAAAACAGCATAAACTAGCATGAATTTTTGCTAGTTCTAGCAGACTTGGAAGCATGCCATGCACTGTTTTGGCCCACATTTTATGCTAGCTAGCATAAGACTTGCTAGCATGCTATGCACTGTTTTGGCCCACTTTTTATGCTAGCTAGCAAAGGACTTGCTAGCATGCCATGCACTGTTTTGGCCCACTTTTTATGCTAGCTAGCAAAAGACTTGCTGGCATGCCATGCACTGTTTTGGCCCAATTTTTATGCTAGCTAGAATAAAATTTCTAGCTTGTGTTGCTTGAATAAGTTGCTAGCCTAGCAGTAATTGTCTAGTACCACTTGCTGCCATTCTAGCAGTAATTGACTAGCACCACTTGCTGCTATTCTAGCAGTAATTGACTAGCACCAGATGCTATTTTTTCATTGCTAGATACCGTTCATTGCTTTTTTTTTAGCTTTTCTAGCAAGATTTCTACCACATGTTGCTTTAATTATTTGCTAGTTCTAGCAGACTTGCTAGCATGCCATGCACTGTTTTGGCCCACTTTTAATGCTAGCTAGCATACAATTTCTAGCTTGTGTTGCTTGAATAAGTTGCTAGCCTAGCAGCAATTACTATCACTACTTGCTGTTATTCTAGCAGTAATTTACTACCACCGGGTGCTAGTTTTTCTTTGCTAGCAATCATCCAGTGCTCTTTTTTTAGCTTTTCTAGCAAGATTTCTACCATGTGTTGTTTTAATTTTTTGCTAGTTCTAGCAGACTTGCTAGCATGCCATGCACTGTTTTGGCCCACTTTTAATGCTAGCTAGCATACAATTTCTTGCTTGTGTTGCTTGAATCAGTTGCTAGCCTATCAGCAATTACTATCACTACTTGCTGCTATTCTAGCAGTAATGTACTACCACCAGATGCTATTCTTTCTTTGCTAGAAACCATCCATTGATCTTTTTTAAGGGAGAGTTTTCTAGTTTCATTTGCCAACTTTCAAATGTAGATGGCGCAGAATTTCACTCGGTTTGAAAGGGGGGGGGGATAAAGGTCCCTCTCTAAACAGCTTCCCACAGAGGGAAGTACTTAGGCGTTAATAGCTGTCACGGGAACCGAACCCCTCTCCCTTCAGGCAAATGCAAAGACGAAGACCGGTTTGCTCTTTCAACATTTCTCTACAGGAGCAAATGGTCAAATTTTAGCTTCGGAGTGATTTTTGTGATGCAGTTATAGGAATTAGTTTTTCTGAAAGGTATTGACACCAGGGCCCAATTTCCCAATAGGCCCCCTAGGGCGGCAAATTTTTCAGGGGCAGCAAATTTTGCTTTAACCACACATTTTTTTTAATTCTTTTTTTTTTTTTTTTGGTCTTAAAAGTAAAATATTAGTATTTTTTCATTTTCGAAGATAATTTTTCTCATCATTTAATAATTATTACTTTCACACATCTTATGAAAATCAAATGTTTTTCAATCATGGTAATTAATCAGCGTAAAATAGTAAGTGAAGACGAAAAGAAAATGTTAATTTCAGAAAGTGTCGTTGCGTTTATCCAGAAGTCGCAACAAGATTGGAGTTTGACTATGATTTTAGTGTTATACTTAGGTTTATTCAGGGCTGGTTTCTTGAGTGACTGACGTTTATTTTCTTTTTTACATTATTAATATTTAAAAATTGTTTTCTGTTAATATTAAGTCTCGGAGGTAAATGAAAATGAATGACGAGCGAAAAAGGCTGACTGCTTTTAAATAAAGGAAACATGCTAAATGGAAACATGTTCATAAACATTAAAAACCGAAAAACAAAAAAGAGTCATCAAAATTTTTTTAAACATGATATGTTTTTTTTTTTCAAATGGGCAGTTTTCAAAAGCGGAAACTTTTGCAAAGTAATCCAGCTACAATTTACTAATGAAATACCATTGAACAGTGAGGAGTGGTAAGAACACAAGAGAGTGAACGTAATAACAGAGTAAATTATTCAAATCGTTGATTCGTAAATTGAAAAAAAAAATAATAGAATAAAGATGCTGCTATAAATAAAGATGACAACTGATAAAATGGTTAACGCACAAGACATTAAAGTTCAGTGCTTATCAAAGATTCAACGATATAGATATTAAATAATTAAGCTAGGTTTGATTAAAACACAGTTTTGATCAAAAGAACGCGTACAAAGTAACTTTTTTTCAAAAAGTAACAGAATTCATTCGGAATGTAATCGTGTTCTTTTTTTTTTCTTTTTTAATTCTAAATTCAAAATGTCTTTTTGAGCAAACAATGAAACAATAAAAAAGTTTTTTTCTCTGAAAATAAAGATGCTGTCTCATGTGAAACATACTAACATGCTTAGCATTCGAGAAAAATCTCGGTTACTCTTTATCTCCCCGTTTTCTATCATTATATTTTCCCTTATAGGTCTAACTCAAGTCTGTATCATTTTTCAGTAATTCATGTGCGTTGTCATTACAAGGAAATGTTTTAAAACTTCAAAGAATGATAGAAAACATGTTTTATGAAACTATACGACCCTGAAAAAAAAAAAAAAAAACTATGCTCTATTAATTGATAATTGCAAATAAATATACATATTGTAAATATTATTTAAATTGTTTTTATGTGAATCGCTTGATAACTTCCCAAGAGCAGTAGGGGAGACCGGGGTAAGCTGTTACATTCGAATTTAAAACTAACCGCCTGTAGAAACTGACTTTCCTTGCACTACTAGATGACAGCACTCACCCATCTGCACAGGGGTACCCATCCCCCCCAAGTTCAATGGCGCAAATTCCGCCCCCCCCCAAAAAAAAAGTTTCTCGCTTTTGAATCTGGTGAAATATAACAGTTTTTAGAGTGTTTAATTTCCATTCACATTCATGGGGTGGAGAGGGGGGGGGGGGGGGGTAGTGCTAACAAATAGCATTTTGAACTGAAATATTGTTTGGATTGTTGACCCACCTTGCCTTCCCAAATTTTCCAACGTGCACCTTGAGTAAACAAGTTTTGTGTACCCCTGAATTTTGCTACAACTTTTTTTTTTTTCAAACGCATGAACAATTACAGGAAGAGTTCATTCAACTTTCTGGCTTGGGATAGAAGCATTACTTGATTTACACAATATGAATCTATGCAATATGAATGTGATTTTATTGTCCCTTAGATAGTGGGTCCGGGGGAAAATTGTAGTTTTAAAATCAGTTTTAGACGATCTCTGGTGATGTTAGGGGGATAAAAGGTTTGTTGTGCCCATCTCGGAAATTTTTCAATATTGAAACTTTAAAAACGCAATTGTAGATAGTCTAACGTTGTTTGAAAAAGGGTTTTCCTTTGTTTTCAAAATTGTAGTTCTAAAAACAGTTTTAGACTATCTGTGATAATGTTAGGGAAAGGAGATCCTAGGACTCACCCCAGGAAAATTTTCAAAATTAAAGTTTTAAAAATGCTATCTATGGTTGGGGGAAAAGCAGTTTTCTGAAATTGAAGCTCTAAAATCGCAATTGTAGCCGACCTTTGTAACGTTAAGAAAAAGAGTTTTCGGAAGCTCTTCCGGAATTTTCTCGAAGTTGAAGCCCTGAAAATCAAATTTAACACGATTTTTTAATAATGTTGACGAGAATGGAGGGGGGGGGGAGGGGTGCTCCACTTAAATTTTCGAACTTGTAACTTTGAAAACGCAGTTTTGATAGATCTCGATAATATTAGTGGGAATTGAATTTCGGTGCCATTCCCCCGGCAAATGTTTGAAATTGATACACCAAAAACGCAATTCTAGGCTTGTCTTTAATCGTGTTAAGAAAAGAGGGGGTAATCAGGGGATCTCTCCTAAAAAATTTTCAAAATTGCAGTACTACAACCGCAGTTTTAGATGACTCTTAATGACAAAGACGGTGTTATTCTGGCGCTACGGTGAGGGGCGCTCTCCTGGAAGTTTTTCAAAATCCAAAATTTTTTCTACAATTGAAGTTGCATATCCAAAAAAAAAGATGAATCAGACACCCCGTGACAGATATGTTTCGGAAATTCTGAAAAATTGATTCTGCTATTCAGTACACATCGAAAATCAGAACTCAAGAATTTTCATGAATCAAGTATCCTTCCTTTTATACATATCAGATATAGAAGAAACTAAATATGATTTTCGAAAAATAATTTGAACCCTTTAAGAACAGACTGTTATACCTCCATCAGCGAAAACCAACATCACTGAAACTTTTAATAAAAATCATCTAATGATAAATTGAAACAATCAGTTTAAAAATGGTAGAGAAGATGGTAGTAAAGTGAAATGAAAAATTCTTCATAAGCTTGAACTCGTTAATGAAGACAATACATTAATTGTCGATTGGAGGGCTAAAAAATATGTTATTCGCAAAATTCAAAACTAGTTCTTAACGATTGTCGAGGTGCAAATGAATCAATGGAAGACTGGAGCGTACTGCTCAGAATTATCACAAACAATAAAACATTTTTGACCTCTCTCTCTTTCATCATTTTTAAAACACGCATTCAACATGCAAAATTGTGCTACTTCCAGAAAATTTATAAAAAAATTGAAAAGAAATCAAATCGTCTGATCCAGCTTTGAAACGGACATCAACTCCATCATGCCGTCTGTGATGTTCCCTTCATTGAAAAAGAGACACGGTCATTAAATTTTGGAAAGAATCGTCAGTAGGCCGTCGCTAGGTCAAAAAACTGGGGAGGGGGGGGGGGAGTACGCTTTCGGCGGTCCGTTAATTATTTCAAACGCATGTTCCAATACGCAGAAAGAGAGAGAGAAGATTTGGTTTATGGTTTAGAAGGGATAGTCGTATTACTAGACGTTAGTACTAGCACTATAAATTTAATTGTAAGGATAATATTCAATCAGAATTAAGGGGTGTCGGAGGGCTACCTTCTTGCATTATTTTGAAATTGAAGACATAAAAACGCAGTTTTACATTATATTTTAAGTTTGGGAGGGTGGGGGAGAGGAGGTCCAAGATAGCCTCTCCCGATAATTTTTCCAAATTTAAGTTCTCAACACAATCGTACGTTATATTTAATTATGTTCAGAAGAGGGGGTACGGGGCTCACCCCCGGGAATTTTAAAGATTGTTATTTGAAAAACACAGTTTTAGACGACCTATGGTGATGTTAAGGGAGGTAGAGACTCTTGATCATTGTTCTATAATTTTTCAAAATGCAAACTTCAAGCACGCATTCCCATTTGTGAATTATTCGTGATTGTGACACGTAAAGAGGAGTCTGGGGGCTCTCTCCCGAAAAAAATCTGAAAATTTTAGTTCGAAAACTGCAGTTTTAGATGATCTATGGTGATCAGTGGCATAGCTACACTTTCTGCCGCCCGGGGCGATTAATTTTATATCCGATGAACCGTTTTTTTTTATTGAAGTGAATGAATTACGAGCAGCATTTAGTTATCAATTCCAGTTTAGTGAATCATTTTCTGCTCTTCAAATTGTATGTGAAACAATTGTCAATATTAAGTAAGTCCATTTCATAATTATGATATTTTTCTATTTACTGATTTTAAGTGAATAAATCTCGTGTATTATTTTGTTTTATTTTCTGGTTAAATGTAGCATTTTCCCCTTTGTATGATATGTATATATTTATCTTGAGAGGTGTGAAAAGATGCATCACACGGTGTGATGCATATTTACTGCATAAACTACACAGTGCATTGTGTACAATCCCTTAGAGGCAATTCTAAAAAGAACTAACTTACGTAGTGCATGGTTCAAAGGAATCCCATTGCTAGTTTCAATGTGTGAATTTTAGGATGAAAAATCAGCCGATAAAAGTGGTAAACTGCAGCGGTGCCCACAGGGGGGAGGGGGATTATGGCGCAAGTTGCGCCTTCGAAATTTTTTGGGGGGGGGGGGGATTTTTTTTCTTGAAGGTTTTTTTTCCTTTAGAACATGAAATTTTTTAATTTTGGAAAGAAAAAATATTCAAACTCATTAAACAAGAAATAAATGCATTAATAATACTTTTTCCGCGTACACTTCAGGGCCATCACCGTAGCCCCCCCCCCCTCCGTTTTTCAGAAGTGCGGCCGACAATTTCATTTTAGGGATGCAACTAACGAAGAAAAGGGAAAACTCTTCGTTGTTTTAAAAAATTAAAATAGTAATTATAAATGAACAATTGAAATAGTGCACTATAGTTGTACTGTAAACTGTACAATTGATACAAGAATGATATTTAACTTTAAAAGACGCAGATGGTGATGATTTATGTGATATTTATTATGTGATTTCATAACGTTTCCATTCTTCCTGGTTTCTTAAATTTACAATACAAGAACAGCTTCCATTTTCATAAGTTTTGCATTTTGCTTAGAAACTACTCTGTGAACTTTTACGGATTTCCTTTTCCTTTTTAATTGCATTGCAGATTTGGAAAATTCACTCATAACTAATTGTCGTGCTACCTCCGACGCATTTTATAATTGTTCAAGCACATAATCTTTAGCCTTTCTTTATTTGTCAGAAACTTTCTCTTTTTCATTCTATCTTCAATCTTTAAATGAAACAGTGCTTTTATGTGTCGTTATATTTCATCAACTTTCCCATATAGAATGAAAAAAAAAAAAAAAATGGAAAATGAGAAGTAGTTATTTGTGTAAGCGATGTTTAAACTAGTACGGTGTGGGAACTTCCGCTCTCAGTGATGCTGAAGGGATGAAGATCCATTACACACCGTGATTCCCATCGGAAAATTTTCGTGTTGCGGGCGGAGAATTCGCGTTAGGTCTAAAATTCTTTACCGGGGAAAAAATCGCGTTATAGCTATTTCGTGTAAGTCGGATCGCGTTGTAGCGGGAGTCGACTGTAAAAGCTATTTTGATGAGGTATGATTTTCTCCTTTAAATCGCAATGTCTCGAAATGGTATTTTTGAAACTAAATGTTCCTTTTTCTCATAAATTAAATTGTGTTAGGCTTTGAAATTTTTACTACCTATTCCATACATCTAACTGCCTATACTGAATTAAATTTTTTCTCATATTCAAAAAGTATTTTTTATGGGGATGATTTCGTGTTGCAAAATGGCATTTTTGGAAAAAAATACAGTAACTTACACATTAGAATTAAAAAAAAAAAAAACCTAAGCTTTCTTTCTATAAAATTTTATTTCAGTAAAGAGAAAAAAGTCTACTTAAGGTACTGAAAAAATTTCATAATTGTATTTTTAATAGATTTTCAGAAAAAGGTACATGAACCTGTGCAAATCAACATTGATGGTATAATGGGTACTGACTCCCCTTATTTGGTCACTTATTACAAAACTTTTATTCAGACCAGAATGAATTTTATGTTTATTTTATAAAAGTACTTACTCACAACTCAAATAATAACTGCGATTAATCTTAATGCTTTATATCAGCAAATTTCCTATAAACAGTGAGTTTCAAACTGAGACATTCATTTAAGCAGAAGGTTTTTAATTAATGAATTGAAGTCTAAGTAAACCTTTTACATTCACATAGAAAGTAATGACTTTCGATGCACAACTTTTCATCCTCTTGAATCAGTATCTTTAATCGTTCCTGTATCAGTGAAAAAGAAAACCATCCAAATTCTGTAATATAGCAGTATCGGATCTAGGAAAGCGGCGACTTCCGAGTTTTTCAACATTAAGGGAGGCCCCCAAGAACGGATCCAAAAGGAAATCATTACCCTCTTTGACAAGCCCAAAGAAACCATAAAACTATGTTTCTAGATCTTTAAATTAGGAAAATTTCCTGCGCAGAGCGCCGACCTCTAAGCTCCTGCCTGATGTCACCAAAGTTTAAAATGCATTTTTAGGACTAATTTTAGAATTTTTTCTGGACAGAGCATATTCTTTATTTTTCTTCGTAATTAAATTCTTATTTTTCCTTTAAATACTTTTGACTGTTTCTCAACCAAAGGGTGGCAAATTGAGGAATCGCCCCGGGCGGCAGAAAGTGTAGCAACGCCACTGATCACCATAGAATACACTATGATTTTTCATTTATCTCATAAAAATTCAACCACTTTTCGATGGGGAGTCGATTCCCTGTGCCCCCGGGAAACATCGTTATCAGACTTTGAAGAAAGGAGGAGCTCGCAAGTGGCCAGGCAAGTGAGTCCTGAGGCAAGTGACTCGCGTTGGGAAAAAGGGGAGAAAGCTAAAGTGATTTATGGTAGAGTTAATTAGGAAAAGTGGGAGAGACGGGTATTTTTCAGATTTCTTACTTTAGCGACACCTGCATGAGAAGATTGGAACTAAATGCCCGAAAATTGGACAAGTTTCTAAAACATCCACACTTTAAAATATAAAAATTGATGAAAATGAAATTTAAAAATAATCATTAAGACCCTCAAAGTCTTATGAACCATCGATAACTGCTTTTTTTCTAATATTATTACAGGATTTGTACCCAGGTCAAAATTCATGCTAGAATTTCTTTGCTAGCATAGCGTTACATGCTTATTCCCAGCAAGTAAAACAGCATAAACTAGCATGAATTGTTGCTAGTTCTAGCAGACTTGCTAGCATGCCATGCACTGTTTTGGCCCACTTTTTATGCTAGCTAGCAAAGGACTTGCTAGCATGCCATGCACTGTTTTGGCCCACTTTTTATGCTAGCTAGCAAAGGACTTGCTAGCATGCCATGCACTGTTTTGGCCCACTTTTTATGCTAGCTAGCAAAAGACTTGCTAGCATGCCATGCACTGTTTTGGCCCAATTTTTATGCTAGCTAGCATAAAATTTCTAGCTTGTGTTGCTTGAATGAGTTGCTATTCTAGCAATAATTGACTAGCACCACTTGCTGCTATTCTAGCAGTAATTGACTAGCACCACTTGCTGCTATTCTAGCAGTAATTGACTAGCACCAGATGCTATTTTTTCATTGCTAGATACCATTCATTGCTTTTTTTTTTAGCTTTTCTAGCAAGATTTCTACCACATGTTGCTTTAATTTTTTGCTAGTTCTAGCAGACTTGCTAGCATGCCATGCACTGTTTTGGCCCACTTTTAATGCTAGCTAGCATACAATTTCTAGCTTGTGTTGCTTGAATAAGTTGGTAGCCAAGCAGCAATTACTATCACTACTTGCTGTTATTCTAGCAGTAATTTACTACTACCGGGTGCTAATTTTTCTTTGCTAGCAACCATCCAGAGCTTTTTTTTAGCTTTTCTAGCAAGATTTCTACCATGTGTTGCTTTAATTTTTTGCTAGTTCTAGCAGAAGTGCTGGCATGCCATGCACTGTTTTGGCCTACTTTTAATGCTAGCTAGCATACAAATTCTAGTTTGTGTTGCTAGAATAAGTTGCTAGCCTAGCAGCAATTACTAGCACCACTTGCTGCTATTCTAGCATAAATGTACTACCACCAGATGCTATTCTTTCTTTGCTAGCAACCATCCAGTGCTCTTTTTTTTAGCTTTTCTAGCAAGATTTCTACCATGTGTTGCTTTAGTTTTTTGCTAGTTCTAGCAGACGTGCTAGCATGCCATGCACTGTTTTGGCCCACTTTTAATGCTAGCTAGCATACATATTCTAGTTTATGTTACTAGAATAAGTTGCTAGCCTAGCAGCAATTACTAGCACCACTTGCTGCTATTCTAGCATAAATGTACTACCACCAGATGCTATTCTTTCTTTGCTAGCAACCATCCAGTGCTCTTTTTTTAGCTTTTCTAGCAAGATCTCTACCATGTGTTGCTTTAATTTTTTGCTAGTTCTAGCAGAAGTGCTGGCATGCCATGCACTGTTTTGGCCTACTTATTTTTAGAATA